>NC_057764.1:25298357-25598357 GCF_010389155.1 Erigeron canadensis
CATAGATCTTGAAAATATACGGATCCTGAAACAAAATCAAACAAAAGCAACAAAAATGGTGATGGTGGAAGAGCACAATGTGCGAGACGGCGGTGAAGATAGGGTGGACGGAGGTGAAGATGTTGACGGTTATTAAAGCATAATTCACAACCGTAATCCACGTTCATGAAAACCCATAAAATTGAAAATGTAAGTCGCTGCCGAAAAACTGACCATTGCCGAAAAACTCTCACATGATGGATCTGGCTACTTATACCTCTGTCTGAAATGGAAATGGCCATATGAATCCCATCGTTATGGTTGTGATTTTGAAAAGATAATACGGAAAAAGACGGGATCGCCACTTACCCCAACCACGATTATTCCGACTGACTTATATATGGGTGGTGTGGTTGATGATTGTGGCAGCGATCTGAAGTTAGGGTTGACGACTTTACGGTCAGATCTGCCTTGGGGAAGAAGGGTTGCGATGGTATTCGTTTAATTTACATATATATATATATACTATTTGTACTATGATTTTGTTTTCGTTTAATATGCATCATGGTATTCAATGAATTTTATATTGTGGTGTTTTGGTGTTATCTTCTTATACGAATGGGACAATGATAATTTTTAAATAGTTTGATGATGATTATGGAGTATTCCAATCATGGAGAATTTTAATTTTCTAAATGATCGGATTTTTCGATGAAGAGATCCAGGATGTGGGGTTTTTCAAAATACAATGGGTGGTGATGATGATGTTTGTCTGGTTGTCACTACATATCATTAACAAATTTTTATTATTTTTTTTCTTAAAGGGAAAAGACCATTCCACCCTCACGTGTTTTGCACCTGCACAAGTTAACGACCATTTTTTAACATCGTATGGCCAAAGGACGATTATTGAAAAAATTGGCTAAGTTTAAGGTTAAAACTGTAATTTTTAAACTTTAGGGATGAAAAGTGAAAAACGTGCCAACTTCAAGGACGAAAAATATAATTTACTCTTTAAGAAAAATAATCCATTATAAGGCCATTTATATTTAAAAAGCCGTAGTGATTGTATCTTATTTCACAAACCAGTTTCTTTATGTTATAGGCTACTCCAAAACGTCAATGCTACTATTCATTTTTGGATTATAAACTGCTTGAAGCCTTGAATCTAACCCAGTAAGACTTGTGCTCGTGGTGAAGATTTAATTTTATATCTTGAATTGATCATTGTTTCAATATTTTTTTACTCTTGTCAACCCCTGACTATCTTTTTATAGTATTACTTTACCATACGATAAATATAAATTAAAATATTACATCCCAGTCCAATCTAATTTAAAAACTTCATAAACCTAAGTTAACAAACAAATTACACATAAAACTTTAATCTTATACTATCACTCTTTTCAACTCATCCTAAATGCAATGTTTTTAACACTAAGACACAAATACGTACATTATCAAGCATTAAACTTTCTATTGTATAAGTCCAAAGCTTATGCCTCATAGAATCTAGTTCACTTAAACAACCTCTTTGATATTAACATGTAATACCTAACTTTATGAGTTATAAATTTTCAAAACCTTTAAATAAATAATTTTAATTGAGCAAACGTCCCAATAAACTTTACTAATTCATAACAAAACAATCAATAAAACAATTAGTATTACTTAATGAGAAGTGATATTCATACCACATATTTTGTTGAATCTAACACAAATATATTTTAGTAACTTATACAGTAAGTTCAAAAAATTATCCAGTCCCTTACTTGATACTTTAATTTAATATACATCACAAGTTCACAACAACAAAAGAAAAACCACCTAGAAAAAATTGATAATCCTTTGCCCAAACCCAAAACTAGCCCAATTTGAAACGACACCGTTTTGTCATACACACGAAAAACCTATACATACAAATCCTCTTTACATACATACAGATTCTCACCCTAAAATATTCCCAATTAAAATCCAAAACCCTAACCGAAAAAAAAAAGAAGTAACAATAAAAATAAAATATCCTCAACAAATCAATGGAAGCAGAACAAGAATCTGCACTAAACATGACAGACGAGATCTACACAAACGGCGACGACGACGACGATTCATCGCAGCAGCAACAACAGCAGCGACGGATAATAAGCGGCAGCGAACAGCTGGATATCGAAGCGTACGCGGCGTTATACAGCGGCCGTACGAAGATATCGAGGCTAATGTTCATAGCGGAAAAGTGTAAGAACACGAATGTGGCGATGGAATTAGAAGCACTGAGGATGGCGTATGATGAGATTAAGAAAGGCGAAAACACGCAGTTGTTTAGAGAAGTTGTTAAGAAGATAGATGGAAGGTTAGGTGAAAAATATGGTAATGATTTTAAGTGGATGGATTCTGTTGATAGAAAAGCTGATCACAGGAAAGAGAAGCTTGAGAATGAACTTAATGCTTACAGAGTATATATATCTATATCCCTATCTCTATATCTATATATGTATATGTATATCCTTATATTTTTTATATCAGTATTTGTATGTATATATGTATATTTTTTTTGGTTTAGCTGTTATTAGGTTTGGATTTATTGATGTTATGATTTTTATAGCTTTTAATCTTATGTGTTTATAGATTTTAGGTACTTTTAATAGTGTTTTTAAAATTAAGTGGTGTTAAAAATTGGCTGCGAGGTGAGGTTGGTTGAAACTCGGTGTTAATTTGGTCAAAACTTTGGTTGAAATCGGTTTTAAGTTTTTAAACAGTTGTGTTGATGTTTTTAAACTTATTTTTTAGGTTTGTATGAATATGGCATACATATATATATTCGAATTTATACATGAAAATTCCAATCCGGGAACTCCCTGATGTAGCCGGTTACTCTTTACAAGGTAGACAGCTTCTCGAACACCGCCTAGGGATTTTACAACCAACTTTCAATGTTAACTATACTTGAAAATCTGTTGTATGTATTTTACTTAAGCCAAGCTTCATATTATCGTAGGTATGGAACTTCTATTGTAAGTATCTGTAACGTAAGCAGTGTTTTTTCTGGTATGACAGATATATAAGTTGCGATGTTACCAAAACTGGTGTAGGTATATAGTTTTTAGAGGTCAGATACGTACAATAGCAAATAGTCAAGTTTGATGCATAGCTGGGTTTAAAGTAGAATATTTGTGTATACAAATTTCAAACATTTTTGCTATTTTTGGTGTTTCTTTTGACAATTTGAACTTAGGATCCTAGGATTTTTATGGAATTTACGAGAATACAGAAATTCTAACCTGTAGTTGACATGGAATCTAAATGTGACTATGTGAGTGAAGTTATATGAAGGTACAGTGACTATTGTTTTTTATAAGTTTATTGTAGATACGCCCTAGGGCCTAGATAGGATGGAAAAACTAACTTAAAATTATAGTGGCTTTTGCTGCCATGCATTTCCTGCTTAATTGATATTAAGGGCATAATGAGGGGTTCACAACATGATGCGTAAGTTATAAGTTTAAAAAGTGAGTGCATTAATTGCAACGTTGACAGGACTCGGTTTTTGGAGTGTGCTTATTAAAATATACAGTATGATACAAGAATCAGTTAACACCATGATGTATAACTTATAATGGTCCACATGATGGTGCTTATGTTATTGTGCCCTTGACTACCCCTTGTTTATTGTTACAGACAAATCTGATTAAAGAAAGTATAAGGATGGGATACAATGACTTTGGAGACTTCTACTATGCTCATGGTGCACTTGGAGATGCATTTAAGAATTACGTACGCACCCGTGATTATTGCACCACTGTAAAGCACATCATACATATGTGTTTGAATGCCATTTTGGTCAGTATTGAGATGGGCCAGTTTGCTCATGTAGTAAGCTATGTCAGTAAAGCAGAGCAAAACAAAATCGAAAAGACTGACAAAAACGACAAAAATGAGGTTGATTCCATCACCATTGCAAAGTTAAATTGTGCTTCTGGACTGGCTCAGTTGGAGGCTAAGAAATACAAGATTGCTGCCCGGAAGGTTTCTTTTATCAAAAGTTCTAATAATATTATTAATTGCACATTTACACAATTATACAGTTATACGTTCACCCTTCTGATCATTGGGGGTCTGAAACTGAGTCTACCTTTAAAAGCTGCCTTTTATACTATTCCTGATTTACAATAGCTCGTTTGTTGAAAATGAATTTAAGAGAAAAACAAATAGACTCACAGTATGTATTATATTGTGCCCTTTATCAGTACTAACTGCAATTTAATATCCAAGCTGATTTGGTGTGTTCACAGTTCCTGGAAACGTCTCCAGAGTTGGGAAACAACTACTCAGAAGTTATTGCACCTCAAGATGTTGCGACTTATGGTGGACTTTGTGCTCTTGCAAGTTTTGACCGTGCAGAGCTAAAGGCAATATTTTTAACAGCTTATTACTATACTATTGACTACTTAATATTGATATATATAATATACTTGATTCTGGATATATGCAACTCTAATGGATTATTCTCGATTCACAGGCAAAAGTCATAGACAATATTAACTTTCGTAACTTCTTGGAGTTGGTGCCGGAAGTGAGGGAACTTATACATGATTTCTATTCAAGGTTTGTGTTATAAGTTGCGCTCTAGAGGGGGCTAAATGGTCTGCTGGGTTAAGGGGTTTAGGTTGAAATAGGTCAATACGAAATTGAAGCCGAATGTTTTGGATTGGACCGGGGTTCACCCACTTATTCCACTCATTTGTGACTTTCTTCAATTTTTCTGATCCAGTGTACTCAATGTTCTTATAATATTCTTTTTTATCTTTACAATGGAAATTTAAAAGTTGATTTTAGGGTTTGTGAACTATGGGATATCGATTGCTAAGCTATGAATTATTATAATTTGAGCTGATGGTATTGTGTATATTAATTTAAGTGTTCATATTTTAATAAAGGAGGGTGCGTATATAATAATTTGGTGCCTAAAGGACTAAAGGTTCAATATAAAATGTGTAAAGTAACAATAAGTATAGATGTAGGCTGTAAAATATGGAGCTCTATGAGTGTTTTATGAAGAAACACCAACTTTTTTCAAGTACAAAAGCTTTCATTACTCTATTAGCTGGGTAAGGGGTCTGGAGTTTTATCAAAATGGAATAGAAGGAGGTAGAAAGATAGGCTTGGAGGTACACCTAGTGGCTTGGGAGACTTTACGAATCCCAGGGGGTTGTTTGTATGTTGCTTTTAGTTTGTATGAACACTGTTACCTATATCATTCTACTATTGCATGTGTAATGCATATAACTCTATAAGATCTAGATATAATTTGTATTTTTTTAGTTAACATGTATAAATATTAACTTAAGGTTGTGGTAGTTTTCTAGTTTCAATTTTTTTTAGTTTTCTTATGTTCTTAAGTATCACTTTGCTTAATTTTTGCAGCCGCTATGCTTCGTGTTTACAATACCTCGTGAATCTTAAGGCGAACCTGATGCTTGATATTCATTTGCATGACCATGTGGACGCACTGTACGTTAGAATCCGTAACAAAGCCCTCATCCAGTACACTCATCCATTCGTATCTGTTGATCTGAACATGATGGCTGACGCTTTTAAAACTTCTGTATCCGGGCTACAAAAAGAACTCGAGGGTTTAATCACAGACAACCAAATACAGGTACTCTTTTGTAACTTAAAATCAAGTTATAATGTTGAACTATCAATTGATACTTGTTACATCAATCTTGAGCTTGGTGGCAAAAAAAGCGGCTATTTCACCTGCCAACAACTTTCATAACGAAATATTAGGGTGTGCATTTGGAAATTAAAATTTGGACATCATTGTAGTTGTTCTTGTTCTTTAGTAGTCTTACAGAGTCAAGTTGCCATTAGTCACGCTCGGATATCTGCAGGAAACAAATAATAATAGGCGCACTTTCTTTTCTTTTTTCGAGAAAGGCAATGTTGATAAAAATAAATTAAACAGAAAACGATAGAATGTTGTATGCATTAAAAGTTTGACTTTGGGTTGAGCTTAACAATACTCGCCTCTAATTTAAGCGGTGGATCTTGTAGGAGCTTAACAGTATTTGAAAATACTGTGTTGGCTAAGTGCAAAACCGAACTCTGGAAAGCAAAACAGATAATAGATATTCCATTGTTTATCTTATATTGTGCTATTATAAATTTCGACCCTTTTGTCCTTGGTTCCAATTTTTTTGGTCATTGCTACTTGATTTAAGCCAAAGTTGGAGCATCTGATTCCGGTATCAAAACTTGGAGCGTCGTCAACCTTGAAGTAAACTACTTGTTCTTTGGCCGAAAACTAACCTCCATTCTTGTAAAAATGCCATAAGATATCACCATATTTAACTTCTTAATTGGCAAGTATGATGGTTAGAATAACGAATCATGCCTAAAATATCTTAACACTAACTTTCAAGAATCATGTATATTAGAATGTCTATTAAACATGTGAACCGTTCTCCTTGCAGGCAAGAATTGATTCCCACAACAAGGTTCTGTATGCGCGTCATGCGGATCAAAGAAAAGCTACTTTTCAGCGAGTTTTGCAAACTGGGGTTGAATTTGATCGAGATGTTAGGGCTATGTTGGTGAGGGCAAATCTTCTCAAGCATGATTATAACCTTAAGCAATTAAGGAAGATTTAAAAGCTAAGATTACAGTCAATCATCATGTTCTTTTGGAGAAATATTTTAAGAAAAAGGGAAGTTCATGTTTGGTTTTTAGGGTTCTTTTGTTTGGTCATGTTAATGCTGTAAAGAAACCAGAGAGAGGTATTTTGGGGGTTCTTGGATAAGACTTTATGTGTTTCATGATCACTTGGGCCAAAAGTGCTGTTAATATATCTAGATTGAATTTGCAGCCTTTTTCATTAATGTCTTGTGGATGATGGCGAATTTCCCAGGTTTTTCGTATATCTCTTTCAGTTTTTGAATTAGGGTGCTCAGTTGTGATTCTAAATCTTTGCTTGACTTGTATAAATAGGAATGGTAAATGATTGATTGATGTGTGTCTAATTCTGCCATACACATAACGAGTGTTGCAAAAGTCAACAAATATGTAAATCTGAAATCTGAGCTTCTATACATTCAACTTATATGCCCAACTCCCTAGCTGTAAGCCTGTAAAATGTGTAAAATCAAGAGCTTTCTCTAACGGTAATCTTTCCGAAAGTTTATTAAGATTTTTTTCGTACTCATTTGTTTTATCATCCTCTGGACGCCCCAGCCCCCAGGCTGTCGTTGCTGGTCCGGCATTTTCTCCTCATGAGCAACTTGTTAAATTTGAAATCTGACATCAATCAAATGTCTTTCTGGCTCATCAACTGCATTTCCATTATCCACTGGTGACTTACAAGTGACACATACGATTTGCCCCATCACCATCACAATCCAAATTTTAAAAAATACTTCTAACAAAAGGACCCTAACCATTTCAGATTCGTTGTTCCAGCTAGTATAAATTTGCAAGGGGGACCATAGAAAAACCGGCTCACTCGCCACAAATTATCCGAATACATTTTGTCATGCAAATATGTCAAAGAATTTTATATGAAATCATCTTGTGCACGATTCTAAGCATTGGGTTGTATATGTCAGCAACTTACTTTGATTACTCTAATGATCTTCGTTCGCATAAATCTTTGTCCAGAATTCCCAAACTAACCTGCACTGAAACAGTGTCATCCCGAGTTCCCTTATGCAAACAATTATACAAAGTTATTTCCGCGAGTTCCTCCCTTTAAACAAGAAAACCAAAATAAGCAGCATTGCAATGTCTCCATTTACCTCTTGCCCTGAAATGAATTGTCTTAGCAATACCCAACTCATCTCCCGAAACTTGGTATCCAGATACAAACTTGAGCAAAAATCGAGGCACCATTCCTTAGGCCATCTCCAATGGCTTTTATGATGACAGTATGCATATTGGGATTTCAATAAGCTTCCATTGGTGCTGCAGTATGCTCATGCACAATATACATGGTGGCATATTGTTAACATACTGAATTGTGGACCTATGATTTTGTCTTTACCCTTTGACCATTCAAAAGCAAATATAGATTCTTTGACCATGAATTGTGGGCAAACTGAATTTCAATATGTTTGGTTGGAGATAAAATGGGTTCAGTATATTAGTTTAGTATGTTGGAACAGTTTGCTGACGTGTCCAGTATGCTTTGGCATTTTGTAAAAGCCCTTATAAATTTTAGTACAAACTTGAATGGTGTCTCAAATCAAATAAAACCTTAAAAATCTCAATATATCTATCTATAATATAACTTAAAGAGGGGGTTGGGGTACACTTGACACCCCTAATCCCCCTTCTTTAGCCTAATACTCTCTCCTCATTAATTCTTTATTTCTTAATATTTATTAATAAAAAATGACCAACCTTTAATAAAAAAAATCTTATAAAAAAGTCTTATTATTATTATTGTTATCTATCTACTTTGTTGTTAATCTTTTTATTTAACTAAAGTTGGAAAAAAAGGTCAACTTGAATCAATATTTATATGGAGTTAATTTTCATATCTTTAGCTTTCGTATTAATTAAGTTTGTGATATTGGTCATCCACGTTTTGTTTCTCTTTTTAATTAACTAAAGTTGAAAAAAAAAAAGATAAACTGAAATTAATATTTATATGGTGTTAATTTTCATATGTTTCTTCTTTAGCTTTTGTATTTCTTAAATTGTGATATTAGTTATATACTTTTTGTTTCACAATTGTTATAAGATTTATATATCTTAAAACTACTTGTCCAATGGACGTGCCTGAGCACTAGTATTATATGTATATTAAAATATTTTTTTGATAGAAGTTTAATATACAAATATTAAGAACTTGAAAGATTTATTTAATATTAGGAATTTAGGATGGACTAGGGTATATAAAAAACATATGTTAAAAGACCCTTGTTATGTTTTTTTTTCCCAGAAAAAGGACCTTTGTTTTAAAACTTCTCTAACATATCTTTTTAACATCAAGCGCGCGAAAAAAATATATAAAAAAAGGGAAAACTCGCGCTCCCCTTCTCCCACTACTTCACTCCCACAAGGCCACGACCCCCTTCTTCATAGCCGCCGGCCAGCGTCTTCTACGGCAAGCCCACTTCGCCGGCCAACCCTTCTCCGGTCATACCATTCACTCACAACCCTTTTGCGCAACCATCCCAGGTTTGTCTTTGATTTCGATTTTCCTAGTTTCTTTTTTTGTTGTAATTTTTACCTTTATAAAACATGGCTGTGATTATGTATAGTAAAGTTATAATCTTGGTTTCATTTTGATTGTAATTTTCTATCATGTTTTTGTTAAAGCTTTTTAATTTATATATTTAAAGAATTACTCGTAGTTTATAAGTGTGTATTTAATCAGGAAAAAGACATGAATGGGGATCTTATTTGTTTTTAAAAGATGTGCTCAGATTAATCAAGAATATAAATTTGTTGGTTCAATTTCTTTCACAAAAAATTCAAAGTAACATCAATAGCTAAAAGGGATAAGTAACCCAGAATATAACTAACTATGACCAAATGTATATGGTAGAAATGAACTAAGATTTTGAACATTGTATGTTGACAATTTGGTAAAAATGTTCAAATCATGTAACTGACCAATAAAAAACTTGCACGTGGCAGCTCATATAGGTTGCCAAATATACGATGCTACACGATTTGGATAATTTATCAAATTGTCAACATACAATGTTCAAAACCTTAGTTTATTTCTACTATATACATTTGATCATAGTTACTTACATTCCGAGGTATTTATCCCTTTACAAAAGTACAAAACAAACAATCTTTTATATTAAGCTTGCAGACCTTCGGACCGTATCTTCATTTTCAGATATGGAATCAGACTGCAGAAATTTTATGTCTGTGAATACAAACAACACCTTCAACTTGCTATCCATTAGCGTTTTCTAATTGTTTCATTAGGCTTTTTGTATGCATATACATAACGTTTGGTAATATATCTATATTTAGCCCTGAATCTATTATATGCATCAAATGTGTACTGATGTGTATTTTCTAGTCTTAAATTAATGAACACAAAATACGTAGCTACTGACTACTACACACTTGCGGGCAGTGTACCCGTTCGTATGCAATATAGTTGACTTGGTAAACCGAGGTCGAACACAAGGACTTGATAAGCAATTGTTAGAATAAAATGATTCAGCTTAAAAGGGGGGTTTTGTGACCGAATTGTCACCTTGCAAAAGTTAGTGAAGAAAGTCAGTAATCCCGTAGGATTAATCGCAAAAGAGTATTTGATTGGTTGAATCTTAACACTTATTTAAAAGGAACACCTACTTGGATCAGCTCACATGCCAATCATCGGGTCTAACTGTTACTTGCATTTGTTGAACGACTCAAAATGTAGACAAGATGAACTCCCGTTATACTTGGAACTTTAACTGCTCAAAATATAATTATTGCTCCCGCACTTAATTTCTACTCTAAACAGTTAAGCATTAAATACCTGAGTTGATTTTATGACTTAATCTTTTAAAAGCTTTCTCCCGAACTGCTTATTCACTTAATCAGATCCCTCTATCATAAGCGTTTACACACTCGAAATGAATTTAATTGTTTAAAATATTTATCGTTGATTTCTCCCGAACTCCAACGATTTTAAGTTAATTATAGACCGATTAACCATTTCATAAATCAATTGATAATGACATAGATTTCTCCCGAACTTCTAATTACATTTATCAATCAATTAATATAAAAGTTGAAAACAATAATTAAATCCAAATAAATGTGGATCTTCGATTAAACATACAAACCTTGTTCAACATTCACAAGCAACATTAATTCGACCCTATGACATGCTTACTACCCAAGCGGGTGCTAAGGGTTTAGCTACTCATATTAAAAACACAAGAACAAACAAATAGAGAAGAAATCATATTATACCAAATGATTGACGAAAATCCGGTAGCAATGATAATTACAATCCAATGCTGAAAATATGTAAAACCCTAACCACTTGTTTGCTCCAAGGTTTTTAAAACTATGAGAAAACTCTAAAAATTATGCCCAAGATTCGTCCCAAGTGCAGAACCCTAACTGAACCTTTATACAAAATACGTGTGTAACGGCCGTTAGTGGGCTAACTGGCGTTACCATTGTACTAGATCACTAACGGGCGTTACCCCAGTAACGACCGTTACTCGCTAGTTAAATTCTAACGGTCGTTACATTACTAACTGCCAGTTACAGGAGAAACCACAAATCACCTCTATAACGGCCGTTACTATAGTAACGGCAGTTACAACTTCCAGATTTCGTTTTCTTCGTCTTTCGTTTGATTTCACCCGAATCCTTCTCCCATTTCTTCCATAACTCATCAAAATCGACCAATTCATTCGTCTAATCAATTTCCAACCTGAAAACACTTAACACACCTTCAAAGCATCGAAAGTTGGATATAAAACTATCAAAATGACGAATAATTGGTTCTAAAATCACGTGGAAAATGGTATAAAATATGACACATCATGTACCATTACCATGTGTTATATATTTGAGGCGACATACATGTAAGTTGTCACATCAACAATAATACCATTATATACTGCTATCATAAATTTCATGTTATAGTTGGATACATTTCCAAGAACTCAACTCTTGTGTATTTAGACGTAAGTTCCAAAATGGAAGAGAATGAATACCTTGAAACTGATTTGTTTTTTGCAAACATTATATAGTGTTGGTGCAACAAGAATATCCAGAGATGAAAACCCAACGTTTGGATTTAAATAGAATCAGCAACCTTCCTTCACCAATAATAGAAGACATCCTATGCCGTCTTGACCCGATTCAAGAGGCAGCAAGGACATGTATTCTCTCGAGAGAATGGAGGTATAAGTGGGCCAACGTTCCCAAACTTAAGTTTAATGAGTATATGTTTGAAGTATCAACTGATGAGAATCAACCATCTACGAAGTTCTAATTTTTACATACTATATACCAAGTTCTCTTACTACACCAGGGTCCTATACACGAGTTCACCCTTATCATGGACGCAGATAACACTTGCATAGAAATTGATCACATAATTATCACTTTGTCAAGGAACAATGCTCTCAAGAAACTAACACTTCAGTTTACTGGTCATGCTGATTATAGGTTACCCTTGTCTATATTCTCATTGCATCAGTTAACCTACCTATGTCTTTTTTCGTGTCAACTTGATCATCGGCCAATATTCAATGGATTTTGTAATCTTACAACCTTATGTTTGAGACTTGTAAGAATCTCTGCTAAAACACTTCAACATCTTCTATCCAGTTGTCCATTATTGAAAAGATTGTTTCTAGTAAGTTCTTACTAATGATCGATTCTCTTTTAAAATATCATCCTTATAAACTTTCATAATTTATCCTTTGATATTGTAACTTGTAGTTTGTAGATGATTGCAGTATCACTAATGATGACAATTCCACTATAAGCAAGCTACTTCAGAGTTTAACAGTGGTCGAGCATCTATCTGTTTTGTATTGGATCGTTCCGGTAATATTTATATATCCACCCATGGGACCAGGGGGTCCCCACCCATTTACCCTTTTCATATAGTATGATTGATTCGACCAAGAGTAAAATAAATCACTCTTTTTAATCTTTATGTTTTGGCTATGGTTCAAGGGCATTGTTGAAGACGGAATTCCAAAAAGGCTTCCAGCTCCATTAGTCCACCTCAAATTCTGCTATATAGAGGAACTGTTTTTCCTTAATAGATATGCGTTACCCTTTGTTGTTTTTGTAATTAGAAGCTCCCCAAACTTGGAAATACTTAGGCTAAAGGTAAACACCAATACACCATAATCTAAGCATATCTTCGATTACGATTATTTTTTTTTTCTTCCAAAATATACTGACATAAGTAATATTTTGACATCTCATGTAGATGTATTATCATGACCCATCTGAGACATCAGAGATGCAATTCCTTACACTTGAAGATTATTCAGATATTTGGTTAGAGAATCTGAACGAATTCAAGATTGGAGATTTTGTTTACATGAAGCATTCAATGGAGTTAGTGAAGCTTATCTTGGCCAAGTCGCCTGTGCTGAAGAACGTGACCATATACTTGAGTGATGAAGTTACGAAAGATGAAGAGATTCTGATATTAAGAACTCTATTACGCTCCCCACGTGCATCGCCTATGGTAGAAGTCATTGTGGAAGGTCTTTGTGATTCAGAAGATTGAAAATAGGTACATTGATGGTTTTATGACTTCAGGAAAATGTCACAAGTCGCAAGAGTGATTGTTTTTGTATGTTTGATGATCTCCATTTACCTTGAGCCCTGAAATGAATTGTCTTAGGGCCCGTTTCTTTTTTTAGTTATTAAGTGCTGAGTGTATTAAGTGGTTGAATAGATTAAGAATGTCTATATGTATTAAGTAAAATATAGGTAATTGACAGTTATTTTTGTTTATTATTTAAAAAAAAAAAACATAACATTTGACTGAATGATTAAGTTCTGAACTATTATTTTTATTAAATAAAAAAAAAATTATAAGACCACTCTTAGTGGTTCCCAACTCATATTCCCAAATTTCGTATCCAAATCCAAACTTGAGTAGAATTTGAGACAACATTCCTTATACATTTCAGTACAAGATTAAATGGTGTGCCGATGGAATAAAATTTTTAAAATCTTGATAATTATGAATTAAATTATTAAGATTTTTTTAAAGTTTTATACAGTAGTAGGATAGACTCAATGGGTATGTATAATGGATTAAAAAAAGATTAAGATCCTTTGAAGTTCTAGGTAACTTTATTAATAAAGTTGTGAATTTTGACCTTTGGATTAAAAATGGTCAAGATCAAAAATTGATATTTAGATCTTGACATTTGATTTTAATCCAAATGTCAAAATCAATCCAACTTTATAGTTAGTTTTAACTTTTAAGAATCTTTATCCATTAAAAAATAGAGAATAATGATTAATCTTCTAAAATTTTTTCTAAAGATTCTTGTAAAAACTTTTAAATCTGTATATTCCACTAACACTTTTTCATAATCTAAATAATTGATTTTGTTATATGTCATAATTATTTGATAGTTGATAGAATTTTTAAGAGGACTACATAGTAATTAAGAGGATATATTATTTTCTAAAAAAAATAACCACTTGGCCTTAGATCAAGTGGTCACTTGGGGCCCTTTTGGGGTTTTTTCGGAGCAGATGTTGGCTTGGAGACCAAGGATCAAATCTCAATTCCTCATGGTTTCGGACATTTACTTCTTCAGATGCGTGTGATGCGTGTTATCGCACCCTTGGTCTCTAGGGGTGCCTTCGATTTACAACCTCTAACATATTATCCGCTTAAATTTCACTTGTTTGAGGCAATAACCAACTAACCCTTGCTAAAAAAATATTATTTCCTAAAAATATACTACACAATTTCTTTATCGGCTAAGCGCGCGAAAAAAAAAACAAACAAAAATAAACTCGCGTTCCCTTTTTCCCACTACTCCCCTCCCCAGACCCCAATCCACTTCTTCACAGCCGCCGGCCAGCCTCTTCTACGGCAAGCCCACTTCACCGGCCAACCATTCTTTCCTTCGCGGGCCATGATAATATTCGTCGACCACCCTTTGCGCACCCATCCCAGGTTTGTCTTTGATTTCGATTTTCTTTTATTTTCTGGTTGCAATTTTTACCTAATTAAAACATGGTTGTGATTATGTTTAGTGAAGTTATAATCTTAGATTCATTTTTTTTTTTTTTTTTTTTGAAAAGTTCTTGGATTCATTTTTAATTTTAATTTTCTATCATGTTTTTGTTAAAGCTTTTAAATTTACATATTTAAAGAATTAGTTTGTAAGTCTTTGTATCTAATCAGTAGGAAAAAGACATGAATTGGGGATCTTATTTGTTTTTAAAAAAGGTGATCAGATTAAGCTAGAGTATAAATTTGTTGTTCAGTTCCTTTTACAAAGTTCAAAGTTGCAACAATAGTCTTTTGTTTACAAAACAAACAATCTTCTTTATTAAACTTGCAGATATTCAATCAGACAACACCTTAGACTTGCTTAGCATTTTCTAATTGTTTTATGATATACATAAGGTTTAGTAATATATATATATATATATATATATATATATATATATATATATATTGAAATGTACATCAAATGTACATGTATTCTCAGTTGTTATATTTTTTTGTTGAAATGTATGTCACCTCGAACAAAATACCATCGATTACATACAATAATGACATTTAAAGTTAGATACATATTATAAATTTTATGTTATAGGCGGGGCCTCGAGGGTTTAATCATCCGATCACCATTCACAAAAATACTTTTCCTTTTATACATTAGTTGCACCTTGAACCTTTTGTTTATTATGTCTATGTCCCACAAACTTATAATTTTTATACATTGTTGAACATTGACTTTTTTTTTATGTATATGCCTAACAAACTTTTAATATTTGTATATGGTTCATACATGGTTGAACCAATAAAAAAAGTGGTTGACCTTGACCACGTATGAACCATGTACAAATATTAAAAGTTTGTGGGGCATATACATCAAAAAAAAAAAAAAATTTAACTTGTAACCATGTATAAATTAATTTTGCTATTTTAGAAGTTTGTGGGACATAGACATTAATAAAAAAAAGTTTAATGTGAAACCATGTATAAAAGGAAAAGTACGTTGCTGATCTAGTGATTAAAGTCGGATAAATTTCCAAGCACTCAACTATTATGTATATAGACGTAGATTCGAGAATGGAAGAGAATGAATATTTTGAAACTGATTTGTTTTGCAAGCATTATATAGTGCTGCTGTGCTGGACTGCTGGTGCAACAAGAATTTTCAGATATGAAAGCCCAACGTTTGGATTTGGATAGATACAGCAACCTTCCTTCACCCATAATAGAAGACATCCTATGTCGTCTTTACCCGATTCAAGAGGCAGCAAGGACATGTATCCTCTCGAGAGAATGGAGCTAGGTACAAGTGGGCCAGCGTTCCCAAACTTAAGTTTAATGAGAATATGTTTCAAGTATCAACGGATGAGAATCAACCATCTATTCCCAAGAGGTTCAAATTTTTCCATGCTATATACCAAGTTCTCTTGCTACACCAGGGTCCTATACACGAGTTCTCCCTTATCATCAGCCAATATTCAATGGATTTCGTAGCCTTACAGCCTTACACTTGAGACCTGTAAGCATCTCTGCTAAAGCACTTTGACATCTCCTATCCAGTTGTCCATTACTTAAGAGATTGTTTCTAGTAATTTCTTACTAATGATCGATTCTCTTTTAAATTATCAATTCTTATAAACTTTCATAATTTATGCATTGATATTGTAACTTTTTGTAGTTTTTAGATGATGGAGGGATTACTAATGATGACAATTCCAGTATATCCGATCTACTTCAGTGTTTACCAGTGATTGAGCATCTATCTATTTTGTTTTGGATGATTCGGGTAATATATATCCACATATATAATATGATTGATTCAACTCAGAGTAAAATAAACGTCTTTTTTTAATCTTTATATGTTTTGGTTATGGTTCAAGAGCTTTGCTGAAGACGGAATTCCAAAAATGCTGCCAACTACATTAGTCCACCTCAAATTCTTGTATATTGAGGATCTGTTTTTCATTGATGACTATGCGTTACCCTTTGTTTTTTTTTTTGTTTTTTTTGTAATTAGAAGCTCCCCAAACTTGGAAAAACTTAGGCTAGAGGTAAATACTATAAATCTAAGCATATGTCCTATTAGTATCAAATTCATAACTTCCAAAATACACTAACACAAGGAAGTTTTTGACATTTTCATATAGATATATCATGACCCATCTCTCGAGACATTACGGATGCAATTCTTTACACTTGAAGATTATTCGGATATTTGGTTAGAGAATCTGAATGAACTCAAGATTGGAGAGTTTGTTTATTTGAAGCAGTTTATTTGAAGCATTCAATGTGTGCTGAAGAACGTGATCATATACCTGAGTGATGAAGTTACCAAAGATGAAGAGATGCTGATATTAAGAACTCTATTACGGTCCCCACGTGCATCCCCTGCCGTAGAAATCATTGTTGAAGGTCATTGTGATTCAGGAGATTGAAAATAGGTGCATTGATTGATTGATGGTTTTATGACTTCAGGGACAATGTCACAACTCACAAGAGTGATTGTTTTTGTATTTTTGATACTCTGTATGTAAGTTGCGGTTAGAGGTGTATGTCATATTCTGGCATTTTAGTCCGCAGTATGTATCTGCATTAACCATTAGCATATATGCATCTGCATTAGCCATTACCAAAAAAAAACTACTTGGTATAAAATAAAATAAACAAATATATAGTCATGTAATTGACTAATTGCACCATTAACTTTAGCTTTACACTTTCACAAAACTTGATCAATTACTGTATTTAATATACAAATCATTACATACTCCCCGTGCCATTTTAATTGTTCAATTTTGACTAGTCAATTCTTTTTTTTTTCCGACTTTGATCGTAAATATATTTATCAATTGAAAGTACATTTACAATAAAATCATTTACAATACCTGAACTATTTTTGTACTTTATTTTATTATAAGATTTGAATATTGTAGAAGACTAGCACGCTAGCATAAATGAAAACACATGATCATCTTAAATATGTTACGGTAGATTTTTGTATTTTATTCACTCACTACATTTTGACCATCTTGTGTACTTTGAACCCCGTTTAAAGCATATATTTTTTTTATTGATATTTGATGACCCCTTTAACTACTCATGCTACCATCTATTTTCTTTTAATTTATCTTTGCATAAAGTTTGAGATCCATTGGATGGGAACCAATCTATTGATGATACATATTTTGGCAGAACCCATGTCGATTGTCATCACTTGTCAACCCCTCATCCTTCTTTCATCGTAATTATATACTATATTTCTTTCAGATATGTATGAAAAATGGGTTTTGTTTTATTAGATGGAAAAACTAAATCAAAAGGTTTTTGTTGATTACAAGAGATAGTTAATGGATATAAGATAACTAATACTTGAGCATTAGGTAGGAGAGATATAAAGAGAGATATGATAAAGCAACACCCGAACTATAATTTTACTTTATTTAAAAATTTGAATATTGTGAGACACTAATACGCTATCATAAATGAAAACACATGATCATTTTAAATAAGTTAGAGTAGGTGATATATTTTATTCACTCACCACCTTTTTAACCATCTTGTTTATTCGAACCCCGTTGAAAGCATATATCTTTATTGGTATTCAATAACCGGTTTTAATTACTCATACTATCATCCATTTTCTTTTAATCTATCGGTGCATAAAGTTTGGCATCCATTGGACTAGAAGAATAGATTAATCGTACATTATTTGAAAGAAATTTTTATTAGTTCGTGAAATACGAGTTAATTCTCTTTGCTAAAAGTTATGTATTTTTGTTTGATAAGTTATAAAATGAGTAGTATTGACTCGCAAAATCATATCATATCATATAAAAAAAGATAAAAGAATATATCTATATATATGAAAAAAAGAAAACAGTTTTATTTGTTTATTACTCTGCTCCTCCTTCCTCTCACTGTCTCCTTTTCACACCCTCAAAACCAAACCAAATCAAATCTAAGACTCATAACCAACCAGATCTCCCTCACAAAAATTCAATCAAATCATAATCATAAAAAATGGGGCACATAAATCTAACTTCCCCATCAACACCAAAACACCGCCCGTCATCACCACCACGTAAATACCAACTCCTCGACTTAATCTCCACAATCTTTTTCTCAATCGTCATCCTTTTCTTCCTTCTCATCTTCACTCCTTTAGGCGACTCTTTAGCCGCCTCCGGTGCTCAGTCGTTGCTCCGGTCCGATCCCAAACAAAGACTCGGTCTTGTTTCGTTAATCGAGTCCAAACAACACCCACCTCAACTCATCGATTATTGTACTAGTACGGATAAGAATAATAATGATAATAAGAATGGTGATGTGGATTATATGCCGTGTGAAGATCCGATGAGGAATAGTCAGTTGAGTAGAGAAATGAATTATTATAGGGAACGACATTGTCCTAATGTTGATGATACTCCTCTTTGTTTGGTTCCGATTCCTGTCGGTTATCATGTCCCCATTCAATGGCCCGAATCCTTACACAAGGTTTATTCTCTCTCTGTATCTATATATATATATACATTTTAGTTGGATTTCAGTATTTGTGTTTTATAGGTGTAGAAAGGTAGCTGCTTTTTAAGTTATTATGTTGGTTAATTTGATAGGTTAAGTGATAGGGGTGTTTGTTTTTGATGGATCGGTATGGCAATTAGTTATTATCGGATCTCAGCCGTCCAAACTAACTTAAGATCCAAAAGGTAGAGTTAGGAGCATTCTGTAAAAGCTGTTTGGGTAAATGCATACATCAAGAATGACTTTTTAGCTTTACCCATAAGCTAATTGGGTATTGTGTCGGGTGTCGACTACTTACTATCTTATTGTCGTTCAAATGTGTCTTGACAACTCGTTTGTTTTCCATCCTAAATGCAATCTTAACCACTAGCATGCATTACCACACCTTGAAACTTCGTTTCACATCTCAAGTACTTGCCTTTTTTTTCTGAAGTATGATTAAGGGTATACAAACACATGGCTTATAATCGCGAAGTCTTTTTTCTCTTTGTATGCAGATATGGCACGAAAACATGCCATATAATAAAATTGCCGATAGGAAAGGTCATCAAGGATGGATGAAAAGAGATGGTCCGTACTTCATATTTCCTGGTGGCGGTACTATGTTTCCAGATGGAGCCACACAATATATTGCGAAACTTAAGCAGTATATCCCTATTTCCGGTGGGGTCCTAAGGACGGCTCTTGATATGGGATGCGGGGTAAGATTAAGAAGTTTTGGATTATATTACTCTTTTCTTCATCAGAACTGCTAGATGTATAGTATAGTGTAACGGTTTCAGAAAGCGAATGATCCAACCATTAGAATGAAAATGGGTCCTTTTTTGTTAAATAAAACAAATTCTTATAAAATATTCAAAAGCTTACATAACTGAGTATTTTATTATTTAACTAGAAAACAGTTTTTTATTATTATCTTAATAATCTAAAATGAGGTTTCAATGAACATTTATTATGTTCAGTTTGTATTATTTATTCATTTCTACATATAGAGAGTACCATAAAGTTAATCAAATAATGTATAAAGTAAAGATAAATTACACATTGTCTTTACATATGGTATGAAAAGTCTATGAAAATATTTCATGAAAAATTATCCCATTTCTATGTGCCAACCAAACAAGATAATAGAATATCATGATCTGTTTTATTACCTTACTCAAGATAGGTTTTCAAACATCTATGATATGATATTTTGTCAGGTTGCTAGTTTTGGAGGTCATCTGCTAGATGAAGGCATTTTGACGCTCTCTTTTGCTCCAAGAGATTCACATAAATCTCAAATACAATTTGCTTTGGAAAGAGGAATACCCGCATTTGTTTTGATGCTTGGCACTCGCAGACTTCCTTTTCCTGCATCCTCATTTGACTTGATGCATTGCTCTCGTTGTTTAATTCCTTTTACGGCATATAGTGAGTGCACTTCAACTAGTTCCTTATTATTTATAAGCGATCTCATGTATATCTATCTAACAGTAGGAGTATTCACATTCCAGATGCAACATATTTTATGGAAGTTGATCGATTACTTCGCCCTGGTGGGTATTTAGTAATCTCGGGTCCTCCGGTACAGTGGGCTAAACAAGATAAAGAATGGGCTGATCTCCAGGCAGTGGCTAGAGCATTATGCTATGAACTAATTGTTGTGGATGGGAACACCGTTATCTGGAAAAAGCCTGTTGGTGACTCATGTCTCCAGAATCAAAACGAACTCGGGCTCGAATTGTGTGACAAGTCTGATGACCCAAGTTCTGCATGGTTTGTGATCTAAATATTTTTGCTTTGGATGGTTTTTAGTTTTATGTAGGAGGTGGCAAGACGGCGGGTTGAAGCGGGTACCTTCTTGGAATGGGTCGAAATCAGCTGAAATGTTTTTGTTTGTTTTTAAACTACCTTGAATATAATATAATATACTACTAAATTATGATCATACAAAGAATTCTATTACATTTATAATCTAAATTTACAGATGAAACAATTCAGGAAATTTTGTTTTATTAAAAATAGACTTGAACAACTTGCAACATGTTTCACTTGTTCCCTTCTTTATCTAGGTTCTTTTTACCCGTTTCAGAGAAAAGACTACCCAAATTCACTTAGTCACAAGTAAATGGGTTGAAATTTTCACCTCTGATCTATTTAATTTTGTGAAACTTGAAAATATATTGTTGATATGCAGGTATGTGAAATTGAAGAAGTGTGTGAGCCAGACATATTCTATCAAAGGAGATTTTGCTGTTGGTGCAATTCCAAAATGGCCACAAAGACTAAAAGTAGCTCCATCACGAGCCACCATCATTAAAAATGGAAATGATGTATTTGATGCCGACACACGTCGTTGGGAAAGGAGAATTTTTTACTATAAAAACTCATTAAACTTGAAGCTTGGGACTCCTGCAGTACGAAATGTGATGGATATGAATGCATTTTTTGGTGGTTTTGCTGCTGCATTGACATCAGATCCTCTGTGGGTGATGAATGTTGTCACAAACCGTAAACCTTCGACTTTAGGTGTTATTTATGATAGAGGGCTTATTGGTGTTTATCATGATTGGTAAGTTATTTCTCCTTTGTACTTCATTAGAATCATCAGTCAGAGTCAATAATTTTTTGCGTAAGTGCTAATTAAGTAGAATCAAAGATATTTGCTTGGTAGATTTACTATTAAGGCTATGTTCTTGATTAAATAACTCATGGGAATACAAATGGTACCGACTAAATACGAGTTAGTGGGTTACATATCATTGATTGGGGTTGTCCAAGGTTAGGGTGCAGAGGAGAGTTTGGGGAAGTATGGGCAAATGGTTATGCGGATATGGATATGTACTAGTGTTGGTAGATGGGTGGATGGGTTAAAAGGTGAGAACAGGTTGAAGTTGAAACAGACTATGTAGTATGGGTCAAAACGTAATGGCGGTTGATCATTTTTTCCCCTCATATCTGATGTTTCTTTTGCTAATAATTTTTGTGTTAATTATGATTAGAAAACATCATTGTTACAATAACAATGTAAGTATATATAAATAGGAACGAATTAGAAGGTTGTAAGATGAACTTTGGGTGACTTTCAACCTGTTAAACTTATATGAACCACCCCTAAATCTTTATTTTGACCGATCTTAAGTTTAGATACAACCTAGTGGGTTCCATTCATTAAACGGGTCAAATTTGCTATCTTTAGTTTGTAAAAAGTTAGTAAGTAAGCACTCAATGCCATCTTCCACGGGTTTTGGGTCCCAATACCTCTATGGTGTATGGGGGAGGTTAAGATGTAGACAGCCTTACCCCTACCTCGACGGTGTAGAGAGGCTGCTTGCGGGTTCTATCTAAGATAGAAAAAGACCTCCAGCCTTGCAAGGCATAGAACCCTTGACCTCTGTCTCCAGAGGCAAGGGTATTAACCACTTATCCAACCAATTTGTTGTCTATAATATGTATGATGGATTAGTACTAGTGTGAGAGCATATGGGATTCATGTCATATTAACATATGACTACACCAAAGGTCACTTTTTCCCTGAGCGATAGTTGGGGTATTTAATACTAAGCTATAAGTTAAAATGACGTTGTGCATATTGTTGATCGTCACTTCAGTATCAATCCTTGAGATTAAGTTAGGATTTGTCATGAAACTAAAGCAGTAATGGACAAGAGGGCTGGGCTCATGATTATTGAAATAGATCACATGAATAACATTTATATAGTGATGTCTTAGAAGAATATACTTCAGCATATAGGATTGATGCTACAAAGTGCTAGAGAGATTAGTGAAGTTATTTTAGTCATAGATTGATATAATTGCCGGTAAAAAGAATGAGATATCTGTAAGAGTTTCACATACATGGAAGGGTATGTTTTGTGGGATGAAAGTGATGTTGTGGCGTAAGCTTATTATAGGTCTAAGACATTTTCTTATCTTAATATTCAAAGATAAAGTTTGGTGTACTTTGTTCATAAAACAGATTCCTTGCAATGTTTTGGTCCAATTTAGAAGAAACTGGATGAAAATTGGGTGGCCTAACGCTAGATGTTTTTATGTGGCTGTCTTTGCTTAACTTAGATTGCTTATGGATACATTATCCATTAAATATTCATTGTAGCTTGCTTGTGATTTAAAGTTATTGTTAATTTTATATCCGGAGTCCCTGACACAACTTTATATTACTTTTGCAATGTTTCCAGGTGCGAACCTTTTTCAAGTTACCCTCGAACTTATGACTTTATTCATGTAGTTGCACTTGAATCCCTTATAAAGGATCCAATTACCGGCAAGAACAGGTAATTTTCTACTGCTTACTACATGTAACGACCTCTTCATTTAAATGTCAGCATGTCATGATGTTTATAAAACTATATGTTATGTGTTCACAATGTTGCTATCGAACAATGGTGAAAATGTCATTCCTTAACCGTTCAAGTTTGAAATAGTCAAGTTGTGCACCAGGTACGACCAAAAAAAAAGAAAGGGGTGGGGGGTGGTAAATGACTAGGTACAACTGTACGAACATTTGTTTGACCAGGTGATAATTTTGTTGCAGATGTAATATCGTGGATGTCATGGTGGAGATGGATCGATTATTGCGACCCGAAGGAACAGTTGTGGTTCGTGATTCCCCTGAGTTTATTGCAAAAGTAGATAGAATTGCTGGTTCAGTAAGATGGAAATCTACTACACATGACAAGGAACCCGAATCACAAGGGAGGGAGCGAATTCTAGTCGCCACAAAACCTCTTTGGACATTACCTTCGTCGTCTTAACACGCTACAGTTATAGGTATTTTCTTTAGATCTAATCTTTTTGTGTCATGTAAGTTATTCATCAGAAAGCTATTGTATGCATCAATGCACAAGCTTTCTAGTTCCTTGTTCGGTTTCAATTTTTTTTGTTGAAGTAATAGTTGTTAGAACAAGAAGGAAATGGATGAAAGCAAAAGATAATACAAATTACAATGAAATGTATGAAAGCAAAGATAATGTAAACTTAGTATATTAGTGTCTCAATTTGTCAATGATATATGTTTCGTATGTTAAATTTTCTTGTAATAGGTTACTTTGTGAATTTATGATACTACATCAGTAAGAAATAAGCATGACATTTAGTAATCTTATATATTGGTAATCGTATACTTCAGGTTTTTTTGGTAGTCATGACAGTATCGAACAATGTTGGACTCGTTAGTACACTGTGACATGTGAATACCCTGTTTTCTCTTGTACGCGTATGCATTTGCTCTCCTGATGTGCATGTCTACATTTTTGTAAATGCACCTAACTGTTGCAAAACTTATAAACATCAATCTACAAGTCATATTCACTTCTCTTTTAGTAGTCCATAGGAGTGTTATGATGTATGAGTTTTGTATAAAAGGTCAACTTAGATGTCAATTCTATGCGAACTCCAAACAGAACATGTGCAAGATGTTATTACACCATAAATATGCATATTTGTTGTTTCTTGGTTTAAATAGTTTGCTTTAGATTTCACATTGGGCTGCTAGTTGTCATGTCTGTACTAGGTTGGTGGGCTAGTTGTCATGTTTGTACTAGGTGGTTATGATTTAATGTTCCGATATATATTCTCTCCCTGCCGTGTACAATAAATTGAAGAAGGGTGCTGCTTGTCTTACTGTTGATGATGAATTGATGATTCACGCAAATTGCTCGTCAGATGTAGACTGTAGGTTTTACATAACAACTTATTCACTTCACACCAAAAATCTTCAAGAAGGGTCAAGATGTAGACTATAGGTTTTACATAACGATCAACATACTTATTCACTTCACAGTTCACACCAAAAGTCTTCAAGATTTCTATTTTCCATGATGACTATACGAGTTAAAACATGCCGGGTTAGCTTGATTTGTAACTCTTTTCATATGCTTTTATATAAGCTTTTCGAATATGATTATTTTTGAAACTTAATGATAACTTGTTTACAATTACTGTTTGACTAGTGATAAACCAATATTATAAAATCACTTCAGTTCTTTTCGTTAGGTCAAATTAGGATTACCTTTAAAGCATTAGCAATGGATTTTCCACCACTAGTCTGTCAAGACTACATTAGAAAAAAATTCATGACCATTATTCAACCACTAATCCATTACAACATCAACCAGTATTCTGGAACCCTCGGTTTTTTTTAAAATAAAAAAAAAAACTTGAGAGCGGAAAAAAAACCCAAATTTTGTTCGTTGTTCCCATTACGAGTCAGCCAACCAGAAGTCAACTACGAGTCCCACATAATGGTGCGGGCTCGTGGTTTGCACCATCATGAGTCGAGCACCTGATTACTGGTATCCATTTCTGCTACTCTTACGAACGTCGGCCATCGCAATGAGTTTACTTAATACTCGTAAGATTTAATAATGTAGCCCATTTATGTACCCACTAACAAAAGCCCAATAGGAACAAACCAGCAGTTTAATATTATGATATTAGTATTAATAAAAATTAAAATAGTACTAAATCACAGAAGATATGGAAAAACGCCCTGACAGGCGTGGTTCATGGTGCATATTTTATAAACAAGTCATCTATTCTAGAGTAGGGTCGGTAAGGCAACATCAACATCACCTTGGGCCTAGATGGGATTTTTTAAACCAATATATAGTAGCTATAGAGTAAAGTTACATAGATATACATATATATGAAACAAACTTTCATGAACAACTTTGGTCAGAACTGTTGAAAATATGGAACCACGTCGGTAGTGGAGTAAAAATTTAGAAGTAGTTCATTCCTAAAGTCGGATTTGAACCATGCTTTGTCCAAACCATGGTCAATGTGGCTTTTATTAGTTACTTGTTATGGTGTCACTGAAATTCGTATAGGTAAATATTTTATGATAGATTGATAGGAAAAAACAAACCTTTGAAAATAATTATGAAAATATTCCAATTAGACATCTACATTTGAGTAAAAAACTTAAACAAAAGTACAAAACTCTATACATTCATCCTTTAAATCTTTTGTCCGGAAAGTGGCGATTCATGTCTAATTCTTACTAGGGTTGTAAACGAACTGAACAGTTCATAAACCGTTCGGCGAGAAGTTCGTTCGTGTTCGTTCGTTTAGTTAATTAAATGAACGAACATGAACAAAACTATCGTTCGTTCATTTACGTTCGTGAACATTCGATAATTTGTTCGTGAACGTTCGTTCATTTATGTTCATGAACCGTCATTCGTGAACAATAGTTTGTTTATGTTCGTGAACATTTGTTCGTTATGTTCATTTACAAATATAAAATATTTGCTTTATATAATATATATATTATTACTATTTAAGAAAAATTAAATAAAAATACTTATTTATAAATATTTTGTTCATTATTGTTCGTTCGTTTGTGTTCGTGAACAGTCGTTTATGAACACAAACGAACGAACATGAACAAGTCATTTTGTTCGTTTATCTGTTCGTGAACCATTCGTTAAGTTAAACGAACGAACATGAACAAGGTTTCATACGTGTTCGTTCAGTTCGTTTACAGCCCTAATTCTTACATAAGCCACAACTTTTGATGAAATTAAACGACCTCTAATTCAGTAATTCCAACTATAGCACAAGGCATTGCCTCGTATATAAGATGACTCGTCTGTAAATCAATTTAAGTATTTTATTTTTAATTATGGGTGAATATGGACCAGTTGGAGTCACATTTACAGTCCAGTTGGAGTCACATTTACATCCTTATCAATTTCAGTTAAGTTGAGTTCCTTCATTTATTAGATAAAAACGAATAAATGGATATTTGTCGAGTTTGAAAAAGAAAAAACTTTTTGTTAACAAGATACCAAGTTGTGAACGAATTCAAAACATAATTTGTTACAAATAACAATTACATATACATAAATATACTATACAATGTGACAAATGTTTGTTCTTTGTAAAAACTTGAGACCTTGAGTGTTAGCACAATGAATATTTCATGACAAAGAAAAAAAGTGACGTTATCAACAATTTTAGAAAAAAAATAATTTTAAATTTACTATAACTAGCTTATATAACATAAAATTCTAGATCTAGTAAGTTTAAAAATAAAAAATAACTTTAAAGTGTGATTCATCTTAAAATAGTTCATAGCTCTATATAATTCTTTACTTTATATATATATGTGTATGAATGTTTATTTTATGTGTTAAACGTATAATTTATGGATAAAAAATAATACCTGCCTCCAATTTCCATTTACGTCATCTAAATTCACTAAAATGTTCGAGTGAATCAGAAATTCATCATATTGGGTGTCCCATTAGTCGATGTTGATCCTATGAAGCATATACTTAAAAAAAGTTTATGGTTTAAATTAATGCCATGTAAAATTTATAATTAAAAACGGGTAAAATGGGATTAAAAAGATAAGCTAGTTGTCACTCCATTACAGTTGGAAGTCGAAAGATGGAGGGTGGTATTGTATTATAATATTGGCCCACACTAGAGACGGTCACGTGGAAACACATTCAACTTGGCTCCATCCATCCTTTCCTTCTGCTGGGATATTTTCTACTTCTATTCCTCAACTTCAACTTTTTACATTTTTGTTAAGTTTCTTTTTGGTATTCAGTTTGTACATTGATAATTCTTTTTAATCTCTTTTTTTTTTTTTTAAATACCTCAAATAATCTTAAAATCACTTAAAAGTGGAAATAGATATCTAGACTTCACCCCAAAAATACCAAGTGAGCCAATCTCACATTACATAAACTTGTTATCATAAATTATCGATAAAATGAGGGTATTTACTAATAAGAACACAACCAGAGTGTTCCGATTTTTCTTTTTTTTTTTTATACGATTCAATTAAAATCCTTTCCACATATTTCTTTACCCATTTCTCTTTTTCATCTAACTTTCTGTCTATGGAATTTAAAAATCTATTATTTCTCTATATACATTTCTATTCATCTTTTATCAATATGAATATGAACTTAAAATAACTATTTCAAGATGTGCCCTAAAATGATACATGTATTAGACAACCCCTGCATAAAAACCTCATTTATATATTAATTAAGCATACTTTCATGGTAGTTTTGCTCACAAGGAACTTATGAACCGCTGATTTGATCATTTTTCACCTTTTTCACACTTAAATAACAGCTAGAATTTATTCTACGAACTTATTTATTTTGCTTAATGCTTAATAAATAGCACATGAAATATTTGAGCCTTAGACCCCACTAATTACACTTTAAGCCCTCTGATGTCAATTTCTCTTTAATTGGCCATTGGTCATAACTATTGGCCTATTGTCATGACCACTCTATTCTATTTCTCTACCATGGCGGATTGAACCAAGCCCCTACCATATCTTTGTTGTCTATTTATCACTTTCAAATTATGATATAGATATACATGCAAATCTCTTAACAACAAGTTTGTTTATTTTGTTAACTCACAAAGGTTGTGATTCCCACCCCTGCTCCTGGTGATTAGCCCAAAAAAAGCCATTAATTAACGTGTATAATTTCCTACCATTCATGTTTTAAATGACAATATACTCAATCAGGTTCAATTTTTGCCAAAGGCAAGTCTGAAAATGAAGCTAACTATCGATGCAAAATACTAAGAATATATGAGGGTTTTGGTAGTACCTATCGATTTACCCTTAAATTATAAAACATGTTTTTTATCAATCACATTACCGCTTAAGAGAGTCGGCAGTATATATATGCTTTCATGGTCAAGAACCATGACTAAATAGTGCATCATAAGGAAAAAATCGATGGCGATATATATGATGTAACATCTTCTAAAAGATTCTTTCGTTACACTAACACGCAATGTACATTGAATTAGAGGTGCATTTTCATGGAGCCATCAATCTAATTAAGTTGATATGAATTGCATATAGACGTCTTGAGTTTTAGTCATCGTTGCGTCGTAGGCTCCCTAGGTCGTAGCTAGCTAGCGTTTCCGAGAGTAACTATAAGTTTTATGGTTCAAATTGTTATGCCTATAAATGCATTTGAATACAACGACGTAATTGAAGTCCCTACATCGCTCGAGAGCCACAATAAATTGTCCTAATGACTCGTCACAACTTGCAACCACGACATATATTTGAAAATGAGACCAATTTAGTCCTTACATCTTCAATTGGCAGCCATAAATTATATACTCTATGACATTTTATGTTGTATATATATACGACTACGACTAATATATGGGCATTATTGTAGTTCTTAGGCTTTTTTTAGAGCATCATTAAATTACTATCTATGACTCGTCATAGCTTTAATCGTTTGAAATCGATATCATGGCAGCCTTAGCTTTTCGAAGGCATTAACTTTGCATCAAGTACTCCAGAAATTTGTTGACAAACATGTGCTATGTCATGGGTTCATGCGTTTGATTAGGCATAATAACTCATCATTTCTATATAAATAATAATTGTCTTTTTAAAAAATCAAGTGATAATTAGGGCCGACCCTAAAGAATTTTGGGCCTAAAACAATCTAGAAAAAAAAAGTTCGCTAGATTAGAAGTAACAAATTTGACCTGACGACTTAAAAACCAAAAGACACGCATATCTAACGTTTTAATAACCTGATCAAAATATTCATAGTTAATTATGAAATACAAAGATATTAAATAATTTATATATATACACGTTACATTTATATGTATATAATTAAAATTTAAAAAATTCCAATCCTGGAAAATCAGAATATCTATCAATATCTATATCTATATTTATACTCCCTTATAAAGCATTTTGAAGTTTTATTTATGGTATGTCTTAAAAAATTAAGCATACTTTTTTTTTTCCTTCCAAAAAACCCCTTTCACTATATATATGGTTCTCAAAATGGTCCTCAGTACACTACAACACTGAATTATCGTATCTACCCTTCTTATAACAAATTGTCACTCCTAAAACAAAATTCTGCCGCAACGTGCATGTATTATGCTCGTAATGATTAATGATGATCGTCTAATTTGCCGAATGTTCTAGTCTCCAAGTCCCAAGATAACAATGATACATTTATAGTAACATAATGAAAATACAATAACTCATCACACAATTTAAATAGCATTTTGAAAAGTCCATCACTGACACACTGTTATTCTTACGTAGAGTGGTTTTAAGTGGCGTCTGGTATTCCGACCATTATTTTGGTAACCCGATCAGATTATTAATGACAGGGGTCTCACTTTTTACTTTATCATATATACCATTATAAACATGGGGACCCACACTTTTTGGTTGGGATATCAAAAAGTGTGATTGGGATACTAGAGATGTTTTAAGTCCTACATAATTACACACAATAAAGAATGTATAGATAGATAGATAGATCATTATGATGTTGTACTTGTGGTAATAATATAGAGATGTACTAATTTGAAAATGGGGTGATTAAAGTTATATAGTTTATAAGTTGCTCTCGTGTATTAAAGAGTACCACATGCTTAAAAGTACCACTCTTACCATATAGGGTAGGGACGTTACATTTAGTGTTAAACTTCGGTTAACTCATGGAACACAATCCTTCATGTTCTATCTTAGTAAATCCCACTTATACCCTCTTCTTTATGGTCGATTCACTTGTAGAGTATACGTACTTGGGTTGTGGCAATGAAAATAAAAATCATTTTTATTTTTATTGAAAGCATTTGGGTTATTGCATTTAGATTATAAATCAATATCACATTTATCAAAATAATTACCTTTCCGTCTCATATTAAGTGTCCTAATTTGACTTTTTAAGTTTTTTTTTTAAATTTTGACTGTAAATAATTTTGTTTGTGTTTAATAAAACTTGATATATCATATATGAATTGATTGAGTTTTAAATGTATTTTTCATTGATATAATTTTTGTAAAATAATGTATAACTCAAACAAAAATATTTACGGTCAAAATCGGAAGAAAAAGACTTGACTAGTCTAAATAAGACAATTAAATTGGGACGAAAAGAGTATAATATAGAGATAAACTCATAGAATATGATGGATATGAAAATTCATTATCATTCCTACTCAAAAACTACATCTATGATGATTCCAAACTTATGAGTTATAACTAACGCCCCTTAAATCCCACATAAAACATCATAGGCAACGAAGACCCGATAAACTGATAAAGGTTATCACGTATTACATAATATAATTAAGTGGCATTTCACCGTTTATTAGATAAGGATCATAGGTAAGAAAATTGAAAATGAAGTAGCTAATGACAAATTGGCAGTCACATGAAAACGAGTATTTTTTTAATAATTTTTTTCTAAAGGCAAATTTCATTAATCAGAAAACAAATATATATATAAAAAAAAAAACGGATAATGGGGGAAATTCTAACCCTAGTAACACAATTACTAATTGCCGGTTTTTGTTAGCCTATAATCAGTTTGTACCTTACCGGTTAAGGTTATAGGTTAAATTTCAGGTCGGTTAGGTTAACCGGTTATTTTTTGCACCTCTATTCTTAAGTCTCCAAAGTCCAAATATAAACAAAAGTAACTCCCAATACCATCTTCCACAGATTTTGGGTCCCAATACCGTTTTTGACGGTGTATGGGGGAGGTTGAAATTTAGACAATCTTACCGTTACCAAAGGTAGAGAGACTGCTTTCAGGTTCTACCAAAGGTAGAAAAAGACCTTCAACCTTGCTGGGTATGAGGATCAAATCCATGACTTCTGTCTCCAGAAGCAAAACCTCCAACCACTGATCCAATCCAGTTGATTCTCCAAAGTCCAAACAATTGGCAATTAATATGTGACTCATTGACACTCCATTATAGTTATTTTGTACACTTTTATCTTGAAAAATAGTACATTTAAGAATTGAAAATAAAACATCTCTTTAAATTTAAACATATTAAAAATTATAAAATTTATTGGAAAAATCAACAACCACATACGTATAGGGTTTTGATTTTCGCTATTGTATGCTAAAGTGCTAAAGTCTTTAACCAGATTTCTTAAGCAAATGCTAACTACAACCATGCTGATGATAAAATGTACGAAAATGTTTCAATTATCATGTCGAATCATAATACATGATAAAGTAAACTACTCGTATAAAATACCAGTAGTAATGAGAAATATATATTTAGTGGAAGATACTTAAATCCACCTAGATAGTTATTGCAAATATGTAAGTATAAATCTAAGAATGAGAAATATGTTTTCGGTGGAAGATATTTATCACATAACTAACTTCATATATTGATGAACAATGATTAGTTTCAGTAATCCTCATCACACAAACTTATTCTTCATCATACAAAAGCAATAAATGGGGAAATTACTACCCCTTTATTTGCATGTAGTGCAGGGAACCATAAATCATTAAATTTTAATTTTAAAGTGTTTCACACACTATTCATTTTAATCCTCCTAACAAAATAGTCTAAATATCCTCTTAATTAATTATTGGATGATGACATGTGAAAAAAATCAAAGGACAAAATTGCGAAAAAGAATGAATGGATAATACATGTCATAATAACATCACCGTCTCATCAGTGAATGATCAACTCTTAAAAACAAACACATTATTAAGTCTAGTTTAGGAATGAGGCATATCAATCATTATTTTTAATATTATTTAATTTCTACACTTCTAATATACAAATTTATAATACTTTAAATTTCTAAGATTATATTATTTATTATTTTAAACACAAGATTAAATAAATACTAAAGTATGTAGGATATAAGGTTGGTCATGATTACCTCTCAAAAATTTAACTGTATTGTAATGTTAGTATAATATTTATTTGTTTTTTTCATAAAATTATGTAAACCTTAAATTTTTTTTGACCTATTTAATAAATAAATTTACATGATTTAATAACCAAAATGATTATATTATAATACCTATTGGCTATTGGTGTTTAATAAATCATTGTTTGTTTATTGAGATGTAAAATCTTTGTAGTTTTTAAAGAAATGAGAATCTGTTAAAGAATTAAAATTTAAAAAAAATAGAATCTGAATAGATAACAATAAGATGAAATTAGAATTCAAATGAATTCTAATTTGTTCCTATTTAGTTGACTGGAATGAAATGAAATGGAATAAAATTCACAATAAAAATGACAATAACTAATTATATTATATATATACATTTATTAAATTAATACTAATAGTATTTATAAAAAATAAATAATTTATTAACGTTTCTAATTTTATAAAATAATAAATTTTTAGTAAGATAATAATTTTTTGATAAAATAATTACATCTTTTAAAAACTAACATTATTTTTTATAAAATAAATAGTTATTGCATAAAATTAAATATTTTTTATAGAAAATTTAAGTTTATAAAATAATAAAGATTTTTACAAATTATAATTAATCATTAACAGTAATATTATTATAGAAAAATAATAATAATATGATATGATATCAATAACTTCTAAAACTAGTAGTTTTTATAGAAAATATATCTTTTTTATAAAATAATAACATTTTTATAAAATAAATTATTGTTTTTAAAATAAATAACTTTTTGATAAATTAATATAATTTTAAAGTAATACTAAAATTTTACAAAATAGTAATAAATTTTAATAAATCTATAATTTATCGTCAAAAAAAATTTATTAAAAACAAAATTACTTTTAATACTTATATTTATTATAATAGTTATATAGTAAACTATATAATCACATAATAATAATTTTAGAAGAGTTGTTTTAACAAATTTTGAATTCCATTAGAATTTAAAACTTTACATACAATTTGCTAAGGAATTTTGAATTCTTCATATAATGGAACTTGAAAGATTCTAAATTTTTTCCGTACAAACCAAACAACTCATGAAATGGAATCTAAATTCCATTATGTCAACCAAGCATGACATAAAATAGAATCCTGATTTCAATTTTATTGAGTTTCAGTGAATTATGCGAATCAAACACCCACTTAATATAATATTAATTTAATACCCATAAATGTAATAATTAATTAAAAATAATAATACAGAATAACATGATTTATGTAATTAAAGTTTTACCAATAATGATGTCTTTATTCTTTAATAATGTTATTAATCGTCTAAATGTTTATCTTACATAGTACATTATCTATACCCCCTATTGAAAATTACAGGGGGAAATGTCAGGGATAACCTACACTACTCATCGTCAGCACCATGCCACCATCAGTCGTCGTCGTCACACGTCATCACCGTATTACCAGGACTGTCATTGCATTGTGCGGACACCATGTTAGTTTGTAAACACATACAGTTTTTATATATATATATAACCAATTGATCATATATCAACTGGTACCGCCACCATATGACCACATGGGCCCACAGATGAAGGCCGCAAGTCACAGGTTCAAATCTTGCCAAAGGCAAGAGGAGAAACTATATTTAGTGACCCATGTGTGAAAATGGTAAGTCACCGGGCATGAGTTCTATGCGCTGTGCGCTCTGGGTACCAAAACGGTGCATGTGATGGGTTCCACACCTAAGCTTAGGTGTCAGACAACCTTATATTCCATTTTTCCATATACGAGCATGGTACTCCCACAATGCGGCGGCGAGTCGGCGATGACGGTGATGGCGACATCTATTGGTGTAGGTAAAAGTATTTGATTTATAGAGGTTGGTAGAGATATTTTCTAATATAATGGACTAATGGTGTAAATTAATATTAAGGGTTGATGATGATTTAATTAATTAAGGGTATTTTGGTTAATTCACATGTCCTATTTATGTAAACTTTCAACACAAGGGTTATAATTTTTACATAGTAGTATATAAGTATATATATTACTAGGTCTTTTACCCGCACGATGTGCGAATTTTTTTTAAAGTAGTATAATAATAAACTATATTATGAAACATGAAAAATATAGTGACCTCTAATCCTTGGATGATAGATTATGTAATGCGAACTCCATGCATAATGTTTTAACATACAAATAGACCTAAATTCAGGTTAAAATTTAGCATTGAGGACTTTGGCTATACTTTAAAGAATTGTTATAGTTGGTCGAATACCCGCAACATACAATTAGGTCAACAAAACAAAACAATGAAGTGTAGTGTAGACCTACATGTAAAGTTGAAATACGCGAATTCGATTTATTGGAGTGCCCAGAATATATGATCAAGAATTAGGTGAAGATGTCTGGACTCTGAACCAACCTATTTTGATACATCTATTATCGTCTATTAGTTCATATAGAGTATATTATTTCCTCATCACGATGATTGAATCTTTTGACTACATAGAGCTTGATGAATGTTTAACTATTTGTTAAATAACAATTATATACATACACAAAATAAAGCTTAAAAAAACCTTTTTTATAAAATTACTAATGTGATTAGATTATATTACCATTCATCCTAAATACATACAAATGGAATCAATAACAAATTAATTTGTAATCGTACGTACAATTCTAACAAATATAAGGATTTAGTAATATAGAATTTGTAATCATACGTACTAAGTGACGATTTTATTGAAAATAAATAATAATAATATTAATAATAATAATAATAATAATAACAACAACAACAACAACAACAATAATAAAGGGTATGTAAGAATTTATGGATTTGTAATATTTTTGCCAAATTAATGTTGATCAATTTCATAAATATATTGTTTTTCATATACAATATATCCAATTTTATAGTTTTTATATTCTAATTCATACTATATTTTCTATAAAAAAAATTGATAACTTAAAAAAAAATGGAGATGCCACATAAGATAAATCCAATGTGACAACATTTAAGCATAACTTTGATTTAAAGAGGATGGCTTAAAAGGCTAGAATTCGTACTATTTTAATATTTATATATATATATATATAATTATATATATAATCATTCTAAATTCTAAATAGTAAAACAATAAAAATAATGGCTCTACAATTAATGAAGCCAAGTAGATTTCCATGACAACAGTTTTGATTTAATGTTCATAACTCAAGCCCCCCGTGAATTATAGTACTCGTAGCTTTTTAGATCCATAGAATATTTTATTTTCTTTCAAATTCCATAAAAAGAAAAAAAAACAAACTCTTGTTTGAATAATTAGTTCTTTTAGTAACACAATCACCATTTTCTTCGGACGAACCATTAACACATGATATTAATTACACTCTCATACAATCGATGGGGCAAAAAAATCAATAATGGTAGTTATTGATCATTTACTTTTCGAAAAAATGAGAGATAGATATACATTTGTGCATCAATGATGAGTTCGTGGAGTGGTTTGGAGTTTCCGTGCTGACCTATAGGTCTCAGGTTTGAATATCTATTTCATCAACTTTGAGATATAGATAATCCTACCATGAGAATTTGACTTGGGTATACTCAGGTTCAGGTCTAAGGCGGCATAATCGTCGTGCCTTTGAGCGGATTAGTAGGAGGTTTTCCCCCATTGGGTATTTGAAATAGACATTTCTACTTCGAGAGAACTCTCTAGAGCGGACCCGGTTAAAACAACGTATGCTAGACCTCTCGCTGTCGAATCGCAACACGAAGTTTCAATCAAAATTCACCTTTAAAAAAAAAAAATTACATTTGTGCAATTTGCCATGTGTATTTGTTAGGTTTGTTTAATATACGTTTTAAAGACACAAATCTATACTTAATAAAAATTATAATTCCATGCATATTGAATACTTAGAGAAAGGAAACATGCAAAATGACCATCCTAGTATTAATTAATTAATTTACTCTATATCATGAGCTTCTTATTTTATAAAACTAGTTGATATATTTTATAAAACTAGTCAATCAACTATGGTTTAACCCGAATATTTTTATTAAAATTCAAAAACCAATAAAGAAAAAAATATATGTATTATATCTATTTATTAACTACGGTGAGCTTATGGTATAAAGTTACGAGCCTCAACATGCAAAATGTTTTAAAAATTCATTTCCATCGTCTCTTCTGCCTCACCACCACCACAACCACCGTCGGCCTTCTTCTCTTGCTGCCTACCATCACCAGCGCCCAAAACTTTGATTTGAAGCGGCCTGTACCCTTAAGGCATTAATAAAAGTAGCTGGTGAAAGTGATAGCGTATAGATGGAGAATGGTGATGTGGTGATCTTTTTACTGGCGATACCCTCGACCGAAATGGCTCTGTCATGAACTGAAAGTCGCCCATGGGTCTACCATAATTGGAAATTAATATACAACTTAATTATCACTGACATACATCTTATGTCAATATTAACTAAGTTGTATTAAACATACAACTTAAATAACACTTATTGTTAAACATACAACTTAGTTAACATTGAAATATGGTGTACAATTACAATTAAGCTGTATGTTAGTAATATCTAAGCTAATCAATATTAATGCTTGACATATTCGTAAATTAAAGTCTTTAAGGCAATTTACAAATTAAAAACTCACACCATTAACTACTGCAAAACTGGTACCCCGTCCCCCAAACCCACCGATCGATCATTTGCAGCGAGATGCTAAGCAAATTCATCCCCCAAGACTAGAACATGGGTTTTAATAGAGAGAAACTTGTACGAAAATTCGCACCACGATAACTATATTTATCAATAGCATAGACATTACATCGATCACATTTCGAGAATCAAATCCTCAAGACTTAGACTTGGAAGTTCTCACAGTCTCTCAAATTACTGAACTACACCTTCAGAATGTATATACCATCTTCACAGCCTATACGCCACACCACCAATAAATGCATCAAGCAAAACATGTATCTTGCCCATTTAATTGAAAAGTAGTATATGTAAAACTTAATGTCCATTCTAACTATTTATAAGGAAATTATTTTACTTACTACGATTGTAATTAATTATGAAAAAATTACTTTCCTTAATTACCATGATTATAATGATAAACTGGAATTATTATTAGTCTTAGAGTTTGCATAAATCAAATATCATCAATATACACTAAAATCGTACCTGTATGATACATATTACATAGTGATGGATGGTTTTTCAAAAAGACTTAATTATAATGTAAATCAAATTTAAAGATAAAGTTAGTAAACTTTAATTATCACACTAGATTTTAGGTCCGTGTCTTATACACGTGATTTACGACATTATTAATATCAGATGCTAATTTATCATATTTTAAAATTTAATATAGTATTTTGAGTAATAAAAACTTAATATGTTATTTTGAGTAATAAAAGTCGATCTATATATCAATACTTTACATTTATATTGAAATATTTTTTAAAAAATATGTTCATCAAAGTTATTTACTGTGACATACTTAGCGATATTTGAATATCACAAAATATAATTTGTCCATCAAAGTTGTAATCTGAGACATATTTACCGATATTTGAACATTAAAAAAATCATAACAGGTTGCTATTATTTTACTTGATTTATTGTTATACATGGTGTTTACATTTTAATTTTACACTATTGGAAATAGTATCTTATATTTAAATGAAAGATATATTTATATGACAGAACATATTATATTATTGGATATTAGTTATTATTTTATTTTATATATATGAGACAAAGTGTGATAGCCAAATGTTTTAGCCGTATGGGTTCCGCCCTCAGATTTAAAATTCGTCGAAAGTATATATAAAATGACATCTCTAATGATAAGTTATAAAAATTATATGAGTGTTCTTAAATTTCATGCTATTTCTCGATGTACCGTTTTTGAGATAAAAGATTTTGAATGAATTAGAGGAATAAAATAGTTTATAGAGGAGAGAAAAAAAACGAGTGGTTAAGATTTGAGGAGAGAAAAATGAGTGGTTGAGATTTGAGGAGAGAAAAATGAGTGGTTGAGATGTTTAATGAAACGACAAGACTCGATAAACTCAAAGACACAAAAAAAAAAATTTTTTTTTTTATACTCTCACTGCGCCGCAGTGAGGTCGAGTACACCCACTGGGCCACAGTGCAAAACTTCGGACCAAAGCTAGAGGAACCTCCACTGCGCCGCAGTGGGAAGAAAGGAAATTTTGGCCGTGGGATTCCACTGCGCCACAGTGGCCCAAGACCCTGCAACATCAAACCCTGCAACATCAAACTTTGCCCATTTTAAGATTTAACCAAAACCTTCAAACCACAAACAAAATTATAAGCAAGAGAGTTAACCCGAATTGAAAGTAAGAGAGTTAACCCGAAAACATTCATATTTGTCAAATTCGTTTGATCCATGATCGACCACATAACCATATGGGTCGATTACCCATTTGACCTCTTACAACCAAACCAACTATCCTTATCAACTCCAAAAGACATGCACATGGCCATTTACAAAACATATCAAAATATGACCGATATCAACCAAAATGTACTATGAGCCAAAGTCAAGAGGGACAACTAGGTTTCTAACCAAATCATGCTATTCTTCCGAGAATAGCCAAGATACCTTCCAACTATCTACAATCCCTAGCAACTTCGTTCTCTATTCTTCAAGACAAGCAAACCTAGTTCCTTCTTCCGGAACCACCCATAATCAAAAGGGTAAACATCTGAAAGGTAAGCGAATGCTTAGTGAATATACTTGCATAATATCATATAAACGAATGAGGGCAATGCTAAAGGGACTGTTGCATATGGACTATGACACCGTCGTGTCATATCCATAATACTCACCCTTGGGCTAGGCATTACATGGATCCATATAAGCAAATGATTACAATCACAACAATTAAAACAATAACAAAAGCTCCACATGAGCCTATGGCCACCAATTAGGCCTGTAATCAAACTCAACCATAAACATGGGACTTAACGCCAAATCAATTACCACCATGGACTCACTCAATATGATTGGTAATTGACCCGACGAATATACAATATATGCAACTATACTCACCTCCTTCGCGACACAAAACAAATCAAGATAACCGCAATAGCAACAATTCAAGCTTTCAACCTATCAACATATCATAACGCACAAATAAGACATCATTCACATTTCCTAGCTATTTCACTGTATCTAAACCAACCTTTCACTAGCATTCCTAACCTTAACCCTTCCCATTAAGTCATTGAGTTGCTTACTTAACAAAATCTCATATCAACCCAAGAATTCATCATCATCATCAACATCATCATTTAGCTAGCAAAGTCACCATTTCCATATTTGGAGTTTCACTACTAACATTCTCATTATTAAAGATTTCAACATGCAACTCAATGACACCATCATAATATGCAAGAATTTTGGGGAAAAACTCATATAGACACCCACTACTAGCAAAATCCCCAATTTCACCTTACAAGAACCCTAATTCATAGAAAGGAAAAGAAATTAGGTTAAGAATTCTATACCTCAATGATGGAAGATAAAAGATTAGGGTTTTCAAATCACAAACTCTTCCCTTTTTCTTTAAATAATTCGGCCACCACCACTACTCCAACTCAAACCCTAACTTTTCAATTTCTTGATTATATAAGGTTATTGTTATGATGATTCTTGGATAAATTAGTAATATTGCATGAAGGATTTAGTTGAGGTTTCTTTGAATTAAGAAGAAATATGGAGATGAAGAAGAAAAGATGAATAACCCACAACAATGTGGCTGGCACTCCATATGGATGCCACGACCCATTTTGAATTTCTGATGATAAAACACCCGCTATCCGTTAACGTTCCAACTAAATTAACCTCATATCTAAAAATAAAATATTAGGAACTTATTTTAATGCCAAAACTACAAAAAGGGTTCATTTATAATCTTAAAATTATTGGGGTGTTACATTTAAATTAGTGAATAAAGAAGATGAGTAATTTATATAGTTCAAATAATCTTTTGAGATTAAAAAAAAAGGTTGATGCTTTAAAAGATAGTATAGATTAGTTATAGTTTTATTCTATTGGATAAATAAAAGCTATTATTCTATCAGATATATATATTAGCTATTATTATTTATTTATTATATTAAAATTAATGAGCAAAAAGTGTAAATTTGTGTTATAAAGAAAAAAGTGTAAATTATAGTCAAAATTGACTCAACTTCAAGAAATCGAGATGTGTGATTGGTCGATAAATTATCAGAGTAACCGTGTTTTAATATAATAAAAAATGTGTTAAAGGGTGATGGTAAGCGATAAATGTTTTATTTACTCCGATTTTTAAGGATGAAAAACAATTGATAGACTTAAAACATAGTCCTAAATATATGTCGAATTCTTTAAATGTTTGACAGTATTATGAGTTTTCTCTATTTTTAATCTTCACTATTTATTTATCATATAACTAGGTCTTTTACCCGCACGTTGTGCGGTTATTTAAAATAGACTACGTAAAAAGAAAACATATAGCTACACATGAATCAATGTATAATAATGCATTAAAGCATAAAAATTGTAGAAGTACATACCATCAATCTCATGAGAGATATAATTATGTGAAAATAAAGGGTATGCAACAATGAAAAATGTTATGGGTACATAACTCTTTCATCAACAACTACCTCATTAATGTTGAAAGAAGAATATTATCTCAATTTAAGATATATTTCTCTTAATAAAAACTGCACAAGGTTAACTATGACTTACAAATGCCATAATAAAATTATATAATCATAGTCGGAACAAAGCCATGCCAATAAATAATTTATTGTATAGATTAACTGATCATGGCAAGCTATTCCAGAATAGTTAGAACCATTAATTATGTTTTAAATTGCATAATTCACAATCATATCACACCAACTTTTTCTTATCGAGATCCTTTCGCATATAGTTTTACTTCCAAAAGTCCAAAATTCGTAAACTCCAGCAAATGTAAGAATGTCGAATAAACATTCAATCTTATCATTAAGTCCTTAAAAATAAAAATCGTAAGAACCATAAAGTCAAAAATATCTCAATAAACGATCGATCGAAACATCATCTAATCAAATTTAACAACCCAGTTGCCTTTCATATTGAAAATGAAAAAGAATATGAAATCAAAAGATCCATACGAATGTAAGCTCTATTTACGAAAATTAATGCTAGTTTTTTAGGAAACAAAATCAGTTTTATTGATTTCAAAATTTTATTTTGTTATGTATATTAATATATTTAATTATTTTTATCCTCATAATAAATAAATAGTGTGGAAAAAATATGGAGATGACACATATGATAAAATCATATGTGACAATATTTTAAAATAACTTAGTTTTGAAAGGGATTTTAAAACTCTCAGTTAACTACTGTTTTAATATATATATATATATATATATATATATATATATGGTATAACTTTATTTTTAGGCCCATTTTAAGCCTATCAATTATGCATATTAATCATGTTTTAGGATTTAAAATGAATCTTTGTTACGTGTTCTAACATATTAATTTGAATCATTTAAACACCTCACAAGATGAAGCATTATTTATTTATTTTAACTACATTTCCTAACATCCAATAGAAGAAAAAAAAAGTGTATCTATCAATTCTTTTGGACATTAGTTTTGAATCATTGATTTAAGAATCTCACTTGATACACATTTATTCAATAAAAGAAAGACTTGAAACACAACTTGTTTCTAAAGACAAAATCAAACTATTAAATTAACATTAACACTCATTAGTCATTATTTCACTTATTTTGTTCTATATAACCCATTAAAAGAGCTATTCCAAAAAAGAAAACCCATTTAAAGTAACTAGAACATACAAGCAATAAACACTCATCAACACATTAAAGAAATAAAGTGAAGAAAACAAAATAAATAAACCTTTTAAATTATTACATTAATATATTTTATATTTTATTAAAAAATCAAGAGAAAAGTACAAAAAAATAAGAAAAGAGAGTGAGTGTGAAAAGAGAGAAGAGTCAACCAACCGACCCTTTTTTTACTGAAAAAAAAAAAAACTTTTTTTCTGATTGTTTTTGTATTTTGTAAGGCTTCCAAGGCTCCACACACGTTATCTCTTCTTCTTCCTCTACCTCTTCTCCATATAATACCAACAATTTTCTTTTTATTTCTTTTTGTTTTGCTTTTTACAAAATATCCCTTTTTTTCTTTCTCTCTCTTTGAGCTCATGATCCAAAACCCAAAGTCAAGCATGCATATACATATACCTCATATCTATATCTATATCTATATCTATATCACTCTCTCACACACACACTTTAGGTTTTTATTTCATTTCACTTCTTCTTCTTCTTAATGACCCAAAAGCTTTAAATATTAAAAAAAGAAGAAGAGAGAATTGGGGAGATTTTAAAAATAGTAATAAAGTCACAACTCACAAGAAACCTCTCTCTCTTTTTTCCCTCTTCCCATTTTTTCCTTTTATATGCTAATGGGTTAAAAACTCATTTTTATTGTACTGTTTTATATAAAAAAAAAATTATGGGTTTTTGATTTTAGGCTATATTGGATAATGGGTATTGAAAAAGATTGAATCTTTTTAAGTGGGTTTTGGTTTTTTTGGAATATTAATTCTGGGTTTTTAATATAAGTTAGTATTTCATGAGTTTTGGGGGTTTTCTTGATAACAATCACGCCGGCGACGTTGGTGCTACCGGCGGCGGTGGTGGTGCTAGAATCGTCGCTGATATCCCTTATAATATTCGCTCCGGCACCGGTGGCCCCATGTCTCAGAAATCCATGTTTTCATCACCTGGACTTTCACTTGCACTTGTAATAAATATATAATAAATATATACATACAAACACACTCACACACACATATATATATATACACACACACATATATATTTTTGTTTTGGTTATACATACTAAAAGCACACCTTAAAACACGCATAAATGACTTCTTTTTTTTCTTTTATCACTTGTTTGTACTTTTTCAGCAAACAACTATGGAAGGTGGTGGTGGGATTAGTGAAATGGGAAGAATGCCGGAAAGTTATGACACCGTCGGTGGCGGTGGTGCACGGCGGAGCCGTGAAGATGAACATGAAAGTAGATCAGGCAGTGATAACATGGACGGTGGTGGCTCCGGTGATGATCCTGACGGCGACGACGGAAAGCCACCCAGAAAGAAAAGATACCACCGTCATACTCCTCAACAAATTCAAGAACTTGAAGCGTAAATATTCGTAACCTTTTATATATATTTATTTTTTATGAGTGGTTTATGTTTTTGAAAAAAAAAAAGTTGTGATTTTTTTTTATTGTGGGATTATTTAGATTGTTTAAAGAGTGCCCTCATCCTGATGAAAAACAAAGATTGGAGCTAAGTAAAAGATTATGTTTAGAGACTAGGCAAGTTAAATTTTGGTTCCAAAATCGACGTACCCAAATGAAAGTAAGTCGAAATTTTAGTAATTTTATGTGAAAAAGATTTGAACATTATGTTAAAAGGTTTGATTAATTTTGTTGTTTAATTAGACCCAATTAGAGCGGCATGAGAACTCGATTCTTAGGCAAGAAAACGATAAGCTACGAGCGGAGAATATGTCGATTAGGGAGGCAATGAGGAACCCGATGTGTACGAATTGTGGTGGCCCGGCTATGATAGGTGATATTTCATTAGAAGAACAACATCTTAGGATTGAAAATGCGAGGTTAAAGGACGAATTGGATCGTGTTTGTGCCCTTGCCGGAAAGTTTCTTGGCCGGCCGGTGTCTTCGATGGCTCCTCCCATGCCGAACTCGAGTTTAGAGCTCGGTGTTGGTGGGAACCATTTTGGTGGCGGTGGTGGTGGGGTTCTTAGTTCGACTACCTCGGCAATGCCTTTAGGAACACCAGATTTCGGAGTTGGAATTTCTAGTGCTTCATCGGTTTTACCGTCTTCAAGAGCTAGTAATAGTGTGATGGGGATTGATCATTCTCTTGAGCGGTCGATGTATCTTGAGCTTGCTTTAGCTGCAATGGATGAATTGGTGAAATTAGCCCAAACTGATGAGCCACTTTGGATGCGGTCTTTAGAAGGGGGTCGTGAAATTATGAACGAAAATGAGTATTCTAGAGCCATTACTCCGTGTATAGGAATCAAACCAAATGAGTACGTTTCCGAGGCCTCAAGGGAGACTGGAATGGTGATCATCAATAGCATGGCTCTTGTCGAAACACTCATGGATTCGGTAATTATATCTTGTTTACTTTTTCTAGTAATGATCACTGTTATATTATTTTCTATGTGAATTATGATCTGATTAGACAATTTTTTTTATGTAGAACAAATGGGCAGAAATGTTTCCATGTATGATTGCTAGAACTTCAACAACAGATGTGATTTCAAATGGCATGGGAGGAACAAGAAATGGTGCACTTCAATTGGTACGTTATTGGTTCAATTTCTGATCTCGTCCAATATCAAGTATTTTAAAGTAATTTTGTTAATTGAAATTTGTCCGTTTAGATGCATGCCGAGCTACAAGTTCTTTCCCCATTGGTTCCGGTCAGGGAAGTAAATTTTCTTCGGTTTTGCAAGCAACACGCAGAAGGTGTGTGGGCGGTGGTTGACGTGTCAATCGATACAATCCGAGAGAACGCACCGACTTTTATTACTTGCCGAAGGCTTCCTTCTGGTTGTGTTGTACAAGACATGCCTAATGGCTACTCCAAGGTAAATTCAATTCTACTTTTGACTCTAAAAAGTTATAAATAAATATAGTATCAATGTTTTTAGGACCTGTAGCTCAAAGTGTTATAATATATGAAACTTTCTACATAATAATGTGATTGTCGTTCCTTTTTGATAACTACCATTATTCTTGTTGATTCTGAAGTTAAAAATCGATCTGTATTGACTTTATAAGTCAAATTTTAAAGGCCTCTTTGGCATTTATGGAGTTTATCAAGTAGGTGTGCTTGGCCTTGGTCTTTAATGAGTTTGTTGACATATCTCATCACTCAAAACCTTAGAACTTGGTTAAGAAATATGAATGCTTACCTAAACATACAACTGTAAATGCACATCTTACTACTTTATAGACATAATGCATAAGTTCTGAAATACGTTCGCTTATGTATGTGTACATTTTTGGATGCACATTGGAAAATCTAACTTGCAAAATGTTCAGATTGGCTGCCTCGAGTCTATTTATAGCGTTGAGTCCCAAATGTGCAATACCACGACACTTGAAAACTTGGGTGACAGTTAGAATACTCACCTAAAAGTTTACATCTTTAGATACTTAAAGTACTTGTTTTTTCCCAAACTATCTATACCCCGTGTGATTTTCGTTCGTCTAGAAATTTATCTTTTAAATTGTGACACTCAGAATCATAAATCTTAGTTGAGAAACACAAATGCATGCATTAATGTGCAGCTATACTTGCATAGAGTACAACATCTTTCCGAACCTCTTGATTTGTGTGACGTCTTTTTCGTCTAGTGATTAATCACATAAATTGCCACACTCTTGTGGACAAGATTCATTTTCACATGAATTTTATAACACGAAAAGGAACCTTCTCAAATACTATTATATTCATCTTAGATGCTGTTTTGACTTAACGAAGCATTGGTACTCCTTAAATCAAGCATAAGAAATCTGATTTGATTATTTTATATCGTTTCTTGCAGTTTCATATTATAATATAGAATAGAAACATCTAACTACTTTATTTTCCGAGCCTTGAGACACATTTATTATTCAAATCACCTTGATCCCGATTACTTTTAATAGTTAATACCATTGTTTGTATAAAACAATTGTATTGATGTTTCTATTCCTATTTTTCTGAGTTCTTTTCTGTCTTGTAGTTGATCCTCTTTGACCATTTTCATGTCATTTTCCCCGTATTTTAATGCATAAATCGTCGTAAATATTTTTGTTAATTGCATTTTCTGGTTTACGAGAATTGGTAGCAGTTTTTTTCATGAATATATTATGTCTCTCATCGAGCCCAATTCCAGGACTTGTCTTCTACTCTGGATTTAAGTTATTAAATCTGTAAGGATTATTTAATTGCTTTTTGGTGAAAAATCACTGAACGCCGCTATAAGCACTTGTTAGATAAATAAATTAATTAATTTTTCTCCCAAGCCCATTGTTGAATAATTTACAAAGCGTGATACGTGTATCAAATGTTGCTTTCTTGATATCTAATGATATATCTCCAGCTGCATTTTATTAATACTTTATATTGAAATATGCCGGGATCAAATATTTGATATTTTTTGTCTTCCCTTTTTTGCGATCTAATGAATCATGTGTTAATTAAAGGTTACTTGGGTGGAACATGCGGAATATGATGAAAGTGCGGTTCACGAGCTTTACCGCCCATTGGTTCGTGCTGGTATGGGATTCGGTGCACAAAGATGGGTGGCTGCCCTCCAACGGCAATGTGAATGCCTTGCGATTTTGATGTCTTCTGCTGTGCCCACTAGAGATCACACTGGTAACTATTCTTTGCATGCATGTGGTTTTCGATATGTTAGTACTTTGTTCACTACACTATATACATAACTTTATGATTTTTTAATTTTTTTTCCTTAGGGAATCATGTGATTTTTTTGTCAAATTGTTCACACTTGTAAAAGTGTTAGACATGTTCACATGTGTTAAGTACAATAATTTTGCACTTATAATTGTAGGGAAGAAATGTTTGTACTTTGCATGGAATGAGAAATATAAGCAAATATAGAATTAAGCATTCTTGCACCTGTAACTCTTCAAGTGTCCAAAAATGTCAAATAAAAGAATGTACATTTAGCTAACATGTTGTAGATGCAGTACAACTTTACATACATTTGATACAACTATTTAAACATTTTTTTTATATAATTTGCAGCCATAACTGCGAGCGGGAGGAAAAGCATGTTGAAGCTAGCACAACGAATGACAGATAATTTTTGTGCCGGGGTATGTGCATCCACCGTGTATAAATGGAACAAGCTTTGCGCAAGCAACGTTGATGAAGATGTTCGTGTCATGACCCGTCAAAGCGTTGACGACCCAGGTGAACCACCCGGTATCGTTTTAAGCGCGGCTACTTCGGTTTGGTTGCCCGTGTCTCCTCAACGACTATTTGATTTCCTTCGTGACGAACGGCTAAGAAGTGAATGGGACATTTTATCGAACGGTGGACCTATGCAAGAAATGGCGCATATAGCCAAGGGCCAAGATCACGGCAACTGCGTGTCGCTTCTTCGTGCTAGCGTAATCTTTTTGACCTTTCCTTGAATTATTTTTGTGACAACTATAGGTGTAATAATATATGACTTCCTTAGCCAATATAGGACTACTTAAAAGTGGTAATATATATACAAAGGACAGGGGCAAAAGAGTAGTTTGACACATATAAAGATAAGAGTTAGAGGTCTATTTCAGATCTAACGTACAGACTGAACATTTTATTATAAAAAGTTATGTCAAGTTTTATTTTTTCATCTGAAAGAAAAATCAAAAAAGTCAAAACACATACATACACACACTGTGTGCATGTGAGAGGGGACAGTAGAGACCTTTCTAGGTTCAGACCGTACGTCACCGTTTTGGTTTTTAGGAAGTTCTCCAAAGCAGTTGACTCATTTAGATAGTGACTACACAAGGACCATTTTTTCTTTTTTTAATTTTTTCCTCTTGTTTTTATAACTTCTAATGTTTACAAAATAAAAGTTTTAACTTCTTGTAGACCATATAATTGGATATATTTGATTCTTTTTAAGGATTATTAATAAATAAGAAAGTCGATATATAGGGTCCGACACGTTGCATATATTAAAATTCAGGCTGCGTAATGTAATATGGATATCGTTTATGTTACAGGCAATGAATTCTAATCAGAGCAGTATGTTGATCCTACAAGAAACATGTATTGATGCAGCGGGGTCGTTGGTAGTGTATGCTCCGGTGGATATTCCGGCTATGCATGTTGTGATGAATGGTGGTGATTCCGCTTATGTGGCTCTTTTGCCATCAGGTTTTGCTATCGTCCCAGACGGGCCTGGTACACGTGGAGGGTCCGAGACGGATAATGGAGGAGCTGGTGGTGGTAGTACTGCTGCTGGATCTCTTTTGACTGTTGCGTTTCAGATCCTTGTTAATAGTCTTCCTACAGCTAAGCTTACGGTGGAATCAGTCGAGACAGTTAATAATTTGATATCGTGTACGGTTCAGAAGATTAAAGCGGCACTTCCGTCTGACAACTAATTTTATGGTGCTATAGGATCGGGTGAAGGAAATTATTGGGTATGATGAATCAGTATCCGTCATACGTAATAATTTTTTTTGGGTGGTGTGTGATGGGAGTGTAATGTGAATGATACTAGTTTTTTAAAAGAATTTTTGGTGAGTCAAGAACGAACCGTGCTTGTCAACCCTTGCTTTTCTGTAAGAGCAGCCAAGTCTTTGGCTTTTTTACAGCAAAGCAAAGGTGGTGGTTCGGGTATTGACTCCGTCAACCCGGTCGTGTCGGGTCTAGTTGGATTCGATAATGTGGCTATGTTGAAAGTGTGATAAGAAAGGTATTTCAGGTTTTTTTTTTTTTTGGGATAAAATTCTTGTATGAAAGGCTTACTCATGGGTTTTTGATATTATAACCAATCTTAATTTGTGGATTATTTACATTAACTGTTAAATTTTTTATGTGTAATAGATCCTTCTTCCTTTCCCTTTCTGTAAGTAATTTGATATGAACAAATGAACAGTATTGGTATATATAAGTAAGTTTGTTTTTGTCGAAGATGGCTTTCAACGTTACCTGTTTTGTACAGTTGAATTTGTTTTTCTAATTTTCACATAAGAAACAGCAAAAAGTACATACACTAGTTATGTAAATCGATCTACAATGCAATAGCTGGGTGACAGTCTGTTTTTGGCTAGAAACCGAACTGGCCGGGGAAGTTCGTGTCTCAAGGTCACAAACTGTAAAAAAAGTTTGGTTTGGTTTTATAATTTTAGTTTCGGTTATTTCTTTTTTCTTTTAAAAGTTTTTGTTTACACAACTTTAGTTTATTTAGTTACAAATTGAGTAATTAAATAAATTATTCAATTGCTAAGTAAATAATATGATAAAGAAACTAATTAAAGTGCAATTACTAATTGTATATGGTTTAGATCTATTATATTTCATCTAATATATCTACTAATATAATTGATTTTGTTTTGTATGTATATTGAAAAAGATATAAATTTCAAATATATTTAACAATTAACATATTTACCTTAGATAATAGGTTATAAAAATATAAAAAAACATAAATATTTAATATATTAAAATGTATATACTAATAGGTGTAAGAAAAATCGGATATCGTGGTTGGAATGGCTTAAAAGCCCTCTCCTTGCTCCTTAGGTTTCGGGTCTCCCTCATGGCTTTATATGGGATTGCATCAAAAACATAGCGGAATGAAAACCGGTGGCTCGGTCTCCATCTGATAAGGGTTTTTCTCGTGTCTTGAGCCACCGTAATTGACACGAGTTTTTTTCCACCCTTTTTGCAATCATCACAGTTCAAGCCATGGAAAGTATCTAGGTGTTGTTTACGTGTTTGTTGGCTCCTAGATAGCGTGATTGCTTTTGTAATTGTATTGTAATTATCTCTTGTATTTGGGGTTTCTAGTACTTTGCTAAATCATTTTTATATTTATCTACTTTGCTTTTCTAAAAAAAATACGAGTATATATTAAGCAAAAAACTAAATTGAAAAGTTCGGATTTTAGATAACCAAAATCCTGAATTTGATTTGGATTTGAGTTTCGGTTTTTACTGTTATTATCGATTTTTGGATAGTTATAAGGGTGTATGGCTTAGTTTTTTATACTTCTAGTTAAGCTTATAATGTTCAATTGAAGTAGTTACAACTTACAAGTATTTTTCGTATTCTTTTTTCCAACCAAATAGCTAAAGCTTAATAGTCCTTTTAAAGCTAAATAAGCCATTATATTCTCAAGAAGCCATTTTGTGATGATTTTCTAGCTAGCTCTTTACCAATGACTTTAAGCTTGAATACTAATAATCTAATAAGTTGATTCAAACACTACTTTATTTTACTATTAAACATAGACCAAAAAAAGCTTAATAGATAATAAGTTTATAATCTTTCAAAAAAATTAAGCAAGGGTAAATATCGTAATTTACTTCACTTGAAGCAATACGAGAAATAAAGAAGTTGAGAACTTTTTGAGTACCAATTATAATATCTAAACTTCATAATTTACTTCCGGCTGTACATACGTGAAATACCAATATAGAAGCAATTGGACATGTCGTTATCCTGAGATAGATGCATAACTGTTTACGTATCAATTCTTTCATATGTGACCTTGATAAGACTGAATATCATATAATGATATGCTACGTGAAGTAACTATATTTTTTCACCTCATGATTTGGTTTTACATAAATTTGTAATTCAACTAGTGCCCAATTAATTAGACCGTTACAGATCTACAAGGGCGTAGCTACATAGAGGCTGGGAGGAGCGCCCGACCCCCCGAATTTTTTTTTGCGATGCCGGGGGTATATTGTTTTCGTGTAAATTTTTTTTGATATACTCGGTTTCGACCTCCATCTTAATTGTGAAATTTTTTTTATATACTAAGCAATAAAATTGATCCATTACATTTTACATAAACCAACAAAATTACTTACCCAAACTAAAACTCAGTACTTAAATAAAAACTTAGCCCACTGAATTCAAGGTTCTTAAAGGTTGAAAGACTGAACTCTAATTTTTTCAGTGAATCGAACCAGGTGCCAACCGTTTGTCTCCCTTTTAATGTTTACTTGTTTTGGACAAATGTTTAGTTTTACCGTGATTGAAACTTTTTTTTTTATAATAATAGTATCTAATTTTTCACCCGACCCGAATCGAATCACTGACCCCCCGAATTTTTTTTTGCGATGCCGGGGGTATATTGTTTTCGTGTAAATTTTTTTTGATATACTCGGTTTCGACCCCCATCTTAATTGTGAAATTTTTTTTATATACTAAGCAATAAAATTGATCTATTACATTTTACATAAACCAACAAAATTACTTACCCAAACTAAAACTCATTACTTAAATAAAAACTTAGCCCACTGAATTCAAGGTTCTTAAAGTTATCTTTTGTTACAAGTTTTATCAATAGTTGTATCTTTTGTACCTTGCACATCTAGCCTCTTGCTAGCTTTTTGTTTTTAATGAACACATATATCTTTTGGCCGTTAAAAAAATTTAAATTGTCCAAGAAATCCTGAAATTTCATTATGGTTTGTTAAACTCTTAGCACACCGATTGTAAGTTTTGGAGTTCTGATTACATTTCAAAACGTTGTAGATAACTTAAAGCCACAAATTAATTTATCACATTTTCATAACACATAAACATATGTTGGCATAAAAACTATTGCATGTTTTTTGTTTCAAATAATGTTCGACAGTTACATAAAAGTATTAGTTTTTCAGATAATTTTTTTTCGCACTTTTAAATTAAAATGGTAAACCATCTAACATTTTTTCATACACCATTAAAACGATTGACTTGAGTGTTTCATTCTTGATCACCAATTCAGTTAAGAATTCAATAGACTAGGGTAATCAGATTCTTGGAAATCTTTGAAATAAAACTAAAAAAACTATTACTCCGTAGCTTTTATGAATATTCAATGTAATAATTGTGCACTCTAACAATATGTATCTATAAAAGTGAATACAATTTGCAACATGATGAACAAATGAATAATACTTGTGTTAAGTTTGGAGGTTTGAGGCTTCAAAAATTCGAAGGTTTTGCATGGTTACGTTACTTACACACCATCACAGAAGACTATATAGCATAGCAAAAGTCTAAATAATCTTTTGACAAAATAATCGGTAAAGTGATCATCACGCAATTATACATTTTCACATATATATGTATGGGTACGGCCTTTAAAAAAGAATAAAATATAATATATGTATGGGCACACATCAGAAAGAAGTTTCGGCGTTATATGTCTCGTACGGTGAGTCAATGGGTATTCAATCGTGGTACTGGGGCTAAAGTTCCCCTTATTACTCTTATTTTCTTTTTACACCGGAAAGAAATTCGGCCGAAAACTCTTATTTTATTTTTTAAATAATTCTAGGATAAAATTGTATTTGTATCCTTGTCTTTATTCATAAACTTTGATAACTTTAATGATGAACTCACTCGAGAAGGTTACTACGTCTCCGCCTCTGCCCCTATATATACTTTTCTTATTTTGAGAACTACTTTTTTTTAAGAATCATAAGAATTCTCAAATTATGTATTGAATCATATGTTTTTTTCGTTCATTCATATGTAACTGATATAAAAAAGTATGTTGTTGAATTTTTTTTTTTATAAAACATTCAAAATAGCCTTTTGTGAACTTGTGAATGAATATGTTTACGTTTTCGTTCACATGTTAACAAATGGGTATACATAAGGTTTTGAAAAAAACTTTTTTCTGCAACATATATTTTTATAAAGTTTCACATGTGAATGAATAAAAAAAACATGTGATTCAATACATAATCTAAAAGTTCTCAAGATTCTTAAAAAAAAAATGAATCTCAAAATAAGGGTCCCTATATATAGGTTTATTAACAATTTCGCAATCAAAAAAGTTAATCAGAATATAGTATAATCTTTAACTACATAGGAAAAGGGTGATCGATATGGATTGAATTATTGAAGAAGATGTAAATGTCATTTTATTCTCTCTACCGACTAGATGTCGTGTAAATAACGGAATATATACATATAACAAAAAATTTACAAGTATATAAGTACTGTGAATATGATACACACGATAGCGAAAGGAGTAAGGTGGTCGGGTGGCAAAGGAATGGGCCGCCGGTGTGGGGAGAGGTGCAATAAATGAGACTGTTTCACAGATGCAAAGAAAGTGTTTGTTGCTCGATAGGTGTCTCTTGGCACCATGTATTTAATGCACCTCTATAGCCCGTCCAAAACATTCCTCATTCATTCGTTTTTTAGTGAATATATATACTCATTTCCATTTGTTAATTTTAAGGCATGTAAATTAATGAACATTGTGAATTACAACTTTTTATTGGAGTAGTAACATCATGATAAATTAAAATAGATAAACGGATGAAATTTGTTATGTTAAGATTATTTGAGAAAGGCGATTATTTGACTCGAATATACCATGCTTCATTTTGGTATTGAGTGATCAATTTTGAACTCACTTTTATGACTGTTTTAAAGTATTTTATTTAACGAGGTTTGAAATTGAGACATCAAGACTACATACCATTATGGCATTATCAATATTTGATAATTTATCATCTCACGTAATATATGAGTAAACATTTATAATAAATGACATGTTAAATGTTTTTAATATCTAAACCAGTATAAATAAAAGATGTTGAAAAATAATGATGTTTCCATCTTTACAATCTTTTTTTTTATATAATTATTTAGGCATTTTTTTTTGAAAAATATTTATTACGTTATATAATAAAAAATATATATAAAATTATATTTTTATAACACCTTACAGCATATACTTAAAAAGTTTTATAAAGAAAAAAAATCAAATAAAAAAAGCCAAATACAATATTAGAACTCATGACCTCTAACTTTTAATATTATGCACAAACCACTTGATCTAACTTAATATTTGTTTATTTTTTGCAAACCTATAGTAGATATTCATTGAATATTAAAATTAATTAAAAGACACTGATAATATATTGTCGATTTTGTAACTTATCTCTTTTCTAATTTTTTTTTTGTGTATTTAATTATCTTTGTACGTGGAGTATAATTTACTTCAATATAATATAAACCTATATTATATTAATGATTACAACTAATATTTAACAACCGATTATATTATCAATGTTAAATTCGATATTCACTTTATCAAATTCACACACATATTTTGATATTTAAATCTATATTTATAACTTATCTTTATGTAACTAAGATTCTGTATTTTGATAATATATGAACACAAAGATGTTTATATGTTTAAACCGTGTCTTTTTATTAATTCAATGATAATTATCATTATTTCAAATGAGATTGTTTATTATATTATATTTAACTAATATAGATCATAATTTTTTTTTGTGATTTATAAATATTTAGGTTTCATCAGTCATGCTTTAACATATTCGATATATATTATATATTTGTAGATTTATAAATTATAATTTTATTATTTGCATCAGTTGTAAATTGAATATTTTTTTTATATTATTATAAACCATGAATGATAATGTAATTTTCAGTTAATTTTAGTTTACGTTTTTAGTCGGCCCTGCACAACGTGCAAGTTTAATCTAGTTATCAATATTTGATAATTTAGCATCTCGCACAATACATGGGTAAACATTTATAATGAATGACATGTTAAATTTTTTTAATATCTAAACCAGTATAAATAAAAGATGTTGAAAAATAATGATGTTTCCATCTTTACAATCTTTTTTTTTTTTAATAATTATTTAGGCATTTTTTTTTTGAAAAAAATTTATTACGTTATATGATAAAAAATCTATATAAAATCAGATATTGATAAAACCTTACGACATATACTTAAAAAGTTTTATAAAGAGAAAAAATCAAAAATTGATTTTAAATAAGAAGATTAAAAATTTAGTAATTGTTTTTTATAATTAAATCATTAAAGTAATTAATTTTTATAATTATAAAATATGAGAATTACTTTCGATATTTAATTATCATATTTGATTTAGTTAAAATAAAATAAAATATAAAAAAGGTCAAAAAAGATATATAACATTATTTTTTTGATATATGACTCTATATAAAACTTGAGTTTCATTTAAGAGTCTAAACTTTTTAAATTATGAATTAAGATTTCTTTTTTATTATAAACTCGTTAATCAAACTAGGGTTTGACCTGAGTCATTTAATAAAAGCTTTTACAAATAAAAATATATAATTATTTATATTATTTATTGATACATTCTAAATTCATACGAAAAGTAAAATCAACTAACCATTTGTTTAAAAAACTCCAACGATAACACTTTGTTTGGATATTCAAAATCTAGGGTTAAAAGAGTAACATGTAAAAACATGAATTTAGTATAGCCTTATTGATAGGGAAATGACATTACATTAACAATGATTAGTATCTATCAAGGATTCATGTAAGTAAATATTGTGGACCATATAAGTAATTTTTTTTATAAAAAATATGATGTCATAACAATTCTACTTTATACTCTCTATATATAAGAGATAGGAGATTAGAGATGATAAAGTTATTAAAATAGTGAGATTTGTTAACTAATACCCCTAAGACATTAGTTAGTGTGCATTCAATGAAGTTTGAGCTTCTAAAAATAGAAAAAATTGTATTTATGATTCAATTTAAAATGTAAAAATTTAACTTGGTTAACTTTCAAACAGTTAATCTGTATACAATATCAGATAGACGACACTTTATAATGGGTGGTTATTAGTGACTCGCCAATTTTTTCCACCTATTGTCATCCCAGTTATCTATACTCTTATATAAATAGATTTGGATTTGGACTTTGATATTAGTCTTAAAATTTGTTTCTACAGAAAGGCTAATATATTACCATTAAAGTTTATTACTTCTATATTTATATATTATTTTTATATCTATTATTATGGCCTCCATCATTTTAAATATCTATAATATACCATATAAAAGAAATTGGGTTCCTCACCTTAGCTTAATTAAGAACCTGATAAGACAAAAATGTCCTTAAATAATCTTCTTTGCTAAGCACCATTTCACGTGATATACCAACTATGTCCTTAAACTATTTTCATCTCTAGCAAAGTAAAACTCTATCACCGTCGCTGCCAGACCGTCTTCCCCACCACTGCCGCCGCATTGTGCGGGTACCATGCTCGTTATTACTAATTACAGTTAAAAATCCAAGTAGTAAATAAAACGTAATTTTATGTACTAGCTAGTATGTTGGATTATTTAAAGTCAACGGTCGGAATTGGCTGCCAACCACCGTCACCTCTTACAGTATATAATAACAAAAGTTTATAAATTTTTTGCTTTAAATTTATAATTTGATCTATGATATAAATTTTCTCTTATACAATTCTAGTTTTTAATTTATTATATTTAATAACTTTTGTCAACATATCACAAAATTTGACTATGAAGAATCTACATTTGAAAGACATCGTTACTTTTTGTGCATACCTACTTCGACAATGTTGCGTATACATCAAGTCGCTATCTAGCATTCTCCATAAGATTTTAAATATATATTTATATAATAATATTTCTCATCAACCATAAAATCATAAATACACTATCATACATGAAGTATATATTGTGTTGTTATAAATAATGTTATTTTTTCAATCTATATCTATACTATATTATAAAAAAATAACACTTTATTTTTAGAAGTGTTGAAAAATATATACAGTTTGAAAAAAATAAAAATGTCGGATAAACTTTGACATCAAAATAAATAAATACGGGTTGAAAAAAAATAAAAGTGAGATTGGTTAAAAGTATAAGTAAGACTATCTCCAATGCTAAGGACGCCCTTAGACGTCTTTGAGCTGTCATATCATATCCTTACAAATCCTTATAAATCCTTCAAATCCTATAATTTTATCTCCAACCATACAAACGTCTTTAAATATCCTTACATATTCTTTTACCTCAAACTAAAAACAAAAATATATTAGGTAAGAACAAGTAAGGGCATGCCTAAGGTAAAGGCATCCTTTAAAAAATTTCTTAGTTTTTAATAACCTTCAACGACAAAAGATATCCAAGGACACCTAATGACGCATAAGGACACCCCAATTAGAAATAACATAAGTGAAGTAATGCAACTATCACACTGCCAAGTGCCAACACTCTTAATAATATCTTTTTGATATTTTAAAAATGTTAAATTGTAAAAAGTTTAATTATTGGAATCTAAGCTAAAAAATAATATATTTTCATTTATGTTAAGTTTGAGTTTGATTTGTATTTTGTAAATGAAAGTTTACTATGGATGTTTGTTGTACTTGGATTTCTTTTAAGTTGAAATATGTAAAAATATGTATTTAATATGAAGTTATTTCTAACATGCAATCGGTATTTGATATCAAATAGTGAAGTCTTATGCGTACTGTATATCATGAGAGGTGAAACATGGACCTTACAAGTGATTCAGGAAAAGAAAACTCGTATTTACAATAAAGAACACATTAGTTTGATAGGGTAATGGATTAGTTTTGATATTTCTAAAAGTAAAGAGTATTGTTCATAAGATGTTGATAAAAAAGTTAGAATTAGTAAGTTTTATTCTTAAAAAGTATAAATCTTTATTTAATTCAAATATTCACTGAAATTTTTTATTTCATAAAAAGTTAAAAAGTATATAAATTAATGATTATATTGGTTAATAGGAGATTTTTTTTCTATTAACATGTTTTTGAAATTAGTTTTTGCTTTATATTGTTATTATTAAAATGGGAGATGATCCTATATAACACATTTTTACAATACACAACAATTTATGCATGAGACAGTTTTATTCTATAACTATTTAATGCATATATTGTTGTGTATAGTAAAGTGTGCTGTGTAAGAATCTTTTCCTTTATTAAATTATTTTAATATATGATTTCCTAACTGAATTATTGAATAATATGCAAGGACAAGAAAATAACTTGTCATATCGTTCTTACCATAAGAGTTTCGAATTTCCTTTCAAATTGTGGACCATTTAGGTTCTCATTTCTATTCTCTCTAACTTCAATTATTAGGCACAAACTTCGTTTTTCCATGTGTATACAACTTCATTTTCACATTCATGTGTTTGCTTGTGGATTTTGTAATTGACATATTCTTTGACATATGATCACATATACATTATTATACCTCCAAATATGGATTTTCTGATGTTGGACCACACTGCTTAAAACGTCGGTTACATCTATATAGTTCATCTCATAAGGGGTAAGGATGTAGTGTCAAAACTTGTCGATTGCTAAGTTTTGGCTAGCAAACTGACCAATAAAAGCACGTCACGTGTACACACAACTTGCCAAAAATTGGGGTGTGGTGTCAAAACTTGCCTTGACTAGAAAATAGAAAAGTTGTCGGGTTTTGTAAATAGCGACCGGATTATATACATTTGTAAATAAACTTAGGCTCATAAATTGCGCGTCGGGAATTCGAAAGTCGAAGACGTCATGGCTCCCAACCCGAAGGCTCACCCTACCAAAATACGCACCGGATCATCCAAGTTCCATTTTTATGAACATGGTTATAATCATCGCTCATTCAACATAAAACCGGCAACCCGACTATTCAACGATATTGTCGCTGACAATAACGTTCTGTTTTCCTAGCACTATGCTTTAATGGAACATTATGACAGAATAAAGATTCCGGCAGCGTTACAATAATATTAACACTACCAAAATAATGATAGTAATTAATGAAAATATTAAGCAACAAATATACATAAACGGTAACTTATAAACATATAAGCAATAACAGTAAAGCGCAGTGACTAGAAACTGTAAAATAGGTGTCGCTGGAGAATTGGCCGACAATGAAAAAAAAAACCCAAACAAGGAGAAGCAAACTCCAATCACAGAGAAGCAAAACCCAAAAACCGACAGCCTTGAAACGCCGACCCAGACAGAGAAAATAAGGTTCGCAGAAATTTAAAAAGCAGTTTCAGATCTCGCAGGAATAATAAGGGCGTACGTTGAGGAGCATCGTTTCTGACAATAAAAGCCAAGAAAAACACAATCTTAGCCTCAAAATCGAAAACACCCAATTTATAAATTATTTCGGCCACAATGTATCATGGCACTACAATCGAGAAAAAAAAGATCAAATAATACACTTCCAACGTAAACAAACATCGGCACCATAGAGACAATATATATAACCGATGCTACTTTCCGTTTTGTGACAGATAAGATGGCGTAAGGGAATTGTGGTGCCAAAATCTACCGATGGAAGGAAACCGAGAGAAGGAACCGATTACATTTGTCGCCCCTAATGTAAAAGAAATTTAGGTATAAAAGAAACGTCCCACAAAAAAATTATTATTATAATAATGGTTTTATTAAATACATCTATAGGGCTATAGTTAGTATAAATCAGCGGTGAATTTTTTATAGTTATAACCCGTATGGGACTATGGGTTGTATTTAGCAATTTCTTAATAACTATAATAATAAAAAGTAAAAACAAACAACAAACAATAATTATGTAAATCACCCACACGTTGCCGGAGGTATTTACCTTCTTTAAGGATAATATCATAATCACACAATTATAAATATGTTTAATCTATAAGTTGTCAAAAATATTATAAAAGAAAAAAAAGTAGAAATGAATTTAATTTGATTTTTCTTCAGTGAAGATCACCATGCATCATGAAAAATCATCGTGCATCAATTGCTTTGTGAATCTTCATGCATCAATTTAATCATGATCTAAAGGTCAAGATCTTGTCTTATTTGTTTTACTTTAATACTTATTTTACAATACCGAAACCCTATATATATAGGGGTGCGTTATTTTAGGACCACCTCTTATTTTAGGACCAATTAGGACATGTGTTTTTTGTAACTTACACACCACCATCATCATCTACTACGATATACAAGATTTTTTTGTAGAAACACTAAGACTTTCCGGTGACCGGCGATGGGCCCACCGAAAAATCATGTGTAAGTACACATGATTTTCCGGCGACGCGGTGGCCGAAAAATCATGGTGGTGGTCGGAGATGATCTTGGTGGTGTGTAAGTTACAAAAAACACATGTCCTAAAATAAGTGGTCCTAAAATAACTTGCACCTATCTATATATCTATTAAAACAGTAGTTGACCGAGCTTTTTGAAGCCCTCTTCAAAATTAAACCTATTTTAAAAAATTGCCACATAGGATTTATCCTATATGTCATTCTCCTAATTTTTTTTTTGTTAATATTTCTCTTATATATATATAGAATACAAAAATCTAATACTCCTAAAAGATTTACTTTCATAATTTATCATCTTAATTTAAATCTTTCTTAAACAATAACACATGAATTATTTATTTACTTTAAAATTTATAATTGAGTTTGATTTTCTTTTAATTGTCCAAGCTAACGAATGACTATTTACAAATTAAGGTGGCCATATATTTATAATTAATTTATATAATTTAATGTAATAGAGCATGAACTTAAAAAAGTTGCTAACAAACATATACTTACAACACTACAACAAATATGTCATTTTCTCACAATTATTTTTTAATACTTTTAAAAAATGTGAATTTTTTTGTTATTTAATCACATTTTTAAGTGTATAGAAATAATTTACATTTAAAAGTGTGAAGAAATTTAAAAAATCACAATATTTACATACTTATACATGTGGAAAAACACTTTCAAGTGTGTAAAAATATGTCAATTGTCATACTTAAAACTGTGAAAGTTAATTTGTAACACCTATTTTCTCCACAAATGGGGAGTGCGAAGAAAGCATGTGTTATAAATTGATTTTCACACTTTTAAGTGTGAAAATATTTAACAATTACATTTTTAAGTGTTAGTATTTTGTTTACACATTTATAAGTGTGTAATTATTGTGATTTTTTAATTTTCTTCAATCGGGTTAGTTTGGTTTTCAGTTTGTTCAGTTCAGGTTTTTCAAATTTTGATTTTCCAATTCGTTTTGTGCTTACCCCTAATAAATCGTAATGTTATGTAATTCAAAATTTTAGTGATACGAGGATTGACCAATAACTATAACATATTAATTTTTACATAATAAACTTATAGAGTAATTACTAATACGTTAAATAGTTCTTGGAACCTGTATATGTGTATATTTTTTTTCTCAGGATAACCTTTTTTATGTATGTACTAAATAAACTTTTTAATTGTCGCACATCGTGCGGGTAAAGTACCTAGTATAATATATATTTACTTTAAAAGCTTGTCATATTTTATGGACAAAAACGAGAAACCAAAGAAAAACAAAGATTGAAAAATGATGGCAAAACATAAAGTTCAAGACTTCTTTTAAAAAAAATTAAAACTCTAAACTTGTTATATTATAAGTGCGAAAAAAATCAAAATATATGTAGTGTTATGTATCAGATATTGATAGGTATGGTTACTATTCATTCATAATCTTACTATATTTACGTTTTCACCTTTTATAACCTCCAATAGTCCAACCAAACACACACTTAATTTTAAGAATAGATAAATATAAACCTCTCATAAGAAACATTTCCTTAATTAACTCTTTATTGCCAATGGGTTGATAGCTGATGACGTACCCACCCAGGTGCAAGTACCCAAGGTACGATCGAAGGGTACGTTCTACTTTCGGTAAATAAGGAAAAGAGTTGTATCTATTAAGAACCCTATATATTAGGAAAGAAGATCAGAACAAATCCCTTATTCCCGGAAGAGATATACACGACCCATAAAAACCCTACTTGGGGAATAAGTCACGAACCCCCTATAAATAGGGGGAAGGATGGCTAGAATTATTCATAATCACATACACACATTCTTGGCGTACAAAAGGCATAGCCTTACTGAAAGGGAACCGCCAACGAACAACCACAAACACCCTCATTCCTCCTTTCTAGGCAACCGGATTGGCTGTACAAACAATTGGCGTCATCCGCGAGACATTCTCCGAACAGCAAAACCTGCAAAAAATTTTGTTTTCCCAAACCCCAAAACCTAGAAGAATGAGCGAGGAAAATAGGCCGCCACCTGGTTTCGGGGGAGAAAGCATAGATCTGAACCGAAATCAAGGCACTACACCAATAACACCTTCATCAGTAGGGGCGACACACGCCTCTACATCAGCTCAGCCCCAGATCGACGATGCATATGTACGATAAAACTATGTTAGCATCCTGAGCACTCTAAGGCGTCTTCAAGACGCTGGAGAATTATCAGGAAGGGCAATCAATTTCGATGAAGAATATGACGAGTATGATGGTGATACACCGCCAGGTGGAAGGCGTAGGCAACCAATGGATCCTCGATCAAGAGTGCAAAGGACCAACAACCAGCCAAGCAATGCAGCGAGATCACAAGATAATACTCAGAACCCAAAGAACCTAGGGCCAAACACCCAGGGACAAGTCAACCTAGGGCCAAACACCCAGGGACAAGTCAACCTAGGGCCAAACACCCAGAGACAAGTCAACCTCGGGTCAAACACCTAGGGACAAAGCAACCCAGGGTTAAACACCCAGGGACAAAGCAACCTAGGGTTAAACACCCAGGGACAAAGCAACCTAGGGTCAAACACCCAGGGACAAAACAACCTAGGTTCAAATACCCAGGGACAACCCAACCAATGTTCAAACAACCAAGGTGGCCAAAACATCCCACAAGGAATACCAAATCCAGGACTGCAACATAATGCGCCAGGATATGTGCATTACACGCAGCACACCAATTTTCCACAATACTCGGCAAGTTCACTTCCGCAGTACCAGATACAAGGAACAAGCACCTCAGGGTACTATAATCAGGGAACATTCACTCAAAACCTTCAGAATGAAGGCCAGGGAATGAATATGGCAGGATACCAACAGAACCCCCAAGGCCAATTTAATCAAGGTTTCTCAACCAACATACAAAGACCCAATATACCAGGGACACGAAATTTTACCCAGGGTCCACAAACGCAGGGTAGTGGTCAAGACTACAGGCCCCAAGCAAACCAAGCTACACTGCAGGTGCAAGCAGGACCTCCTCAAAACCAATCCCAGCAAGGATTCCAGATGCTAGGACAGGTCCCGGGAGCACATTATCAGAATACAGGACCTCAATCAGGCCAGGGTTACAACCATCACTACCTAAATAACCAGGGGTATGAGCAATACTATCAAGCTGGGGGTACTTTAACACCTACGGAACAAACATCTGGGGACCAGACACATACCAAACTCTGCAATCATACCAATAAAGCATACCCAAACCATTTAGCCTCAGCAGGATGCCAACAAAGTCACCATTCGCAGAATGGATAAGGAAACATCCATTGCCAGCATATATGAAATACCCAGCACATCTAGGAACTTATAATGGCAAAGATGACCCAGATGATTTCTTGCAAAGATTTGAAAGAACAGCAGAAATGCAAAACTGGATCGAGCCAGTGGCGTGCAAGGCATTGAGAATGGGATTAATGAACGACACAAGAGAATGGTTGGGTAGCTTAACGGAAGGATCGATAAACAGCTTCGATGAACTCAAAACAAAGTTTTTATCACATTTCTGCCAGCAGAAGAAGCATAAAAAGACACATGTGGCAGACCACAACATCAAACAAAGAAAAAACGAAACCTCTAGGGACTTCATAGAAAGGTTCACTGTGGAGTCACAAGAAATCACAGGATTGCCAGAGGGTTTCGGGGCTCATACGTGGTTGTCGGAATAGAGAGTTGTCGAATGCTTAAATACAGACTTAGCAGAAACATTAGATGAAGCAAAGAAAAAAGCCCACAAATTCCTAGATACAAAAGAGATTGGAGCAAGCAATTTGGATGATACGAGATACAAAAAGGAAAAATGACAACCGAACAAAGATCAACAAAGATACGGTCCATACAATAGGGAAGAAAAAAGAAAAGATTATAATATATCACTCCCAGATATGACAAAGACTCCAAAGGAAATATTGCTCACAGAGGCAGTAGGGAAAACATTCCCCATCCCAGCAAAATTAAGCGAAAGGGGAAAGAGAGATAAAGATAAATATTGTGATTTCCACAATGATAAATGGCACGATACAAACTCGTGTATACAATTGAGGAAAGCAATCGATGAAGCCATTAAGACAGGAAAACTGGCACACCTGGTGAAAGGAATCCGACAACAACCAAGGCAAAAAACAGAAGACTCTAGGGAGCAGAAAAACAATAATACCCAGGCAACAATTTATACAATACGAAGGGAAAGAAAAGTAGAGAAAAGAAAGGGAATGATGCATTAGTTCAGAGCGTAGGAGAAATTTCATTCCCCCAATATTGGGAACAAATGTCTCGGATGATCCAATAACAATACAAGCAATACTGCAAGAAAGATGGGTAGATAAAATCCACATCGAGGATGGAAGCGATTGCAACATACTATACGAGCATGCGTTCCCAGGGGATAATCTACTCCTGAGTATCTTATCATCACCCCCAGGCACTTGGCTAATAAGTTTCTCTGGTAATAAAACTCAACCTGCGGGAAAAATTACCCTCGCAGTCACAATTGTTGCAGGACCACGTAGGAGGACAGAGGAGCTAACGTTTTATGATAATTAAAGGATCCTCACCCTACAATGCAATCCTGGGAAGACCAGCACTCCAAAAGTTTGGAATGATACCCTCCGTAATACATAACATGGTCAAATTTCAAACGGAGGATGGGATAGCAAGCATCCGAGGAAGTTATGAACCACCTAGCGTCCATGGGCGAACAGATACAAGTATGCCAATAAAGAAAAGGAGGCTAGGAAGAGAAAAAGGGGAACTTGCAAATACATTTCACAAAATGGAAATACAAAAGCAAGAGGACCCAGAACTCGAAGACGACACTCCTAAAGTAGAATAAGTCTATTTATTTTATGTATTTAGAACTATTTTCTGTTTCAATAATTTTGTTCAAATAAAATTATGATTCATGGTGAAGAAGGATCGCAACCTCACACACATATTTTTGAAATGCCAGAAGGCAAAAAAAAAAAACATTAAAATCATACTCCTATGATTTTATAAAAATATATGCCTAATTGCTGAAAAAGCAAGTGCATAACCTAAAAATATATGCCTAATTGTTGAAAAAGCAATTGCATAACCTAAAAATATTTGCCTAATTGCTGAAAAAGCAAGTGCATAACCTAAAAATATATGCCTAATTGCTGAAAAAGCAAGTGCATAACCTAAAAATATATGCCTAATTGCTGAAAAAGCAAGTGCATAACTAAAAAACAAAATCCTGAAAAAGGTATGAAGATAAAAGATAAACATACATAAACATCACATAAAATTGTTCAAGTGACCCGCAGACCCAAAATATGAAACCTAAACACACTGGAGCGCTAGTAATTATAATATTGTTTTACAGACCATGGCTACATAGCCAATCATTAAAATTGTTCAGAATTCAAGAGCAAGAAGTTGGTCCACAGACAAATGAGGATGAGCAGAAAACGAGGCAATCACAGGAAATTCAGCATCTTCCCACTCTTTTGCAGCAACCTCGACCTTTTGGGAGGCATTGGCATCATAATCAAGGCGGGATGACAAGTCAACATGACCCTCTTGGCGAAATTCCTCTAGCACCCTCGACCTCTCTTCCAAATAATTTGCTGAAACACCATCACCAACAGCTTTCAAAACGTCAGGATTAGCCAATAAAGATCTGCACACAAAGGGGACATATTCTGATATCACCCTATTACGGTCAACTCTCAACTCTTGCAACTGCTTTAAAAGGTCTTCGATCAACAACTTGTCAGCCTGAGATTGGGACAACACTCTTGCACTTTCAATGGACTTTGATTGCAATTCTGTTTTCAGCTTAGCAATTTCTTCATTCCTGGAAAATAGGGTGGACTCTTGGGACTTCAGAAGGGCTTTTTTCTCCTTCAACTTATCAACAATAGAAACATCTTCACTACACTCTGATAACTTCTTCTCTAAATCAACAACATTGTCATTCAACAAGGACTCCCTGTGTGTACTCCCCTTTAAAGCCTTCACAACACCTTCAAAAAGGAAGCGCATCTCAGTAAGAATTGTACTATGAGCATCACAGTCTTCATCATATAAGGCCAAGAACTCCAAGGGCTCCATTGACCTTATTTCATCGGCAGTATGCTTGGGAACTTGGGACCTGAATACCCAATTCGACTCATAAAACTCTGCAGACAATAAAAGCAAAGGCAGAAGTAAGAAAATAATGCAATAAAGAGAAACAGCAGAAGGACAAACATTTTTACCTTTTCTGGGAGATGCAGTTTTCCTGGATTTTCTGTTGGAGGCACGAGGCTTCTTATTTCCTTCTTCAATGTCATCAGTTGTGGCATGAGCACTAGCAGCAACAATCTTAGCTCTCTTCAAACGGGCACCAATAGAGCCACCAGGGGGAAGAACATTGACAATTTTCTTACCAGCATCAGGAATCAAATCAACATCAATAGCTTGGAGCAAAGGTGGGGGACGACTAACCACTTCACCAGTTTCACCAGTCTTTTCACCAAAACTGCCACCACCATCAAAAGCATTGGGGTTTGGCATTTGGGAGACTTCCTTTGTACCCTTCTTCACACATTTCAGATAAGACATCTCTGCAAATAACAAATAAAGACACAATGAAAAAGCATGCAGGGAAGGTACAAAGATCATACAATAGGAGCATACCACTAAATTCTTCATCTCCTTCAGCAAGAACAGAAATAAGACATGCTCTAAACAAAATACCATCCGGATACTGGTAAACAACAAAACCCTCTTCCTCTAATATATCATAAATCTCACCACAATCATCATCAGGGATGGGATCACCAAAAAATCCTTTCTTCTGAACCTTAAGTCTATTTTTCTCATACAAAGACTTACAATGTTGAAGAAACAAGCTATGGTGCATAAAAACAAATTCATCCTTCCAATCACGGATGTCAACTCCATCCTTGATAACACATTCAATACCAGGCCTATTGGTGATAGTAATCCAGTCACCAGCGGCGGAAACACTTAATAACTTTCTAAACAAAGTAACGGATGGCTCAACACCATAAGCACGACACACAATCTCAAAAGCAATTATACTAGCACAGCCTAGCGGATGCATCATGGAGATGTGACACTTAAAATATTTCAAGATTTCAAGGAAAAATTTGGGAAACGGATACCTTAGGTTTCCCATAGTGAAAGTTTTCACATAAATACTAACAAACCCATCCGGGGGCTTTAAGACACTCTGAGAACGGGTGGGTAATCGAAAAGATGAATGACGATCAGGGAAAAATTGATCAACAAAATCCCTGAGGGTGTCGGCATCCACAACAGATTTTGTAGCGGCAATACCACGTTTCGCCATTTAATCTAGGGTTTATTTAAAAAAGAAGAGATAGAAAAGAAAAAGATCGTACCTTTGAAGGATGAAGAATCTCTCTCAAATAGCAGCAAACGATTTTGATCGGATGAGAATTATGACCAATATTGATCACAAAAAGATATTTATACGACCACTCCAAAGAGAAGTCGTCGATCAACGTTTTCGGTTTTTGAGATACGCGCCCACTATCTTACAAATTAAAAACCCCAAACCTACCGAGGGTACTTTCCAAAAAAAAAAAAAACCAACAACGACCCTACACTTGCATGAACTTTCAAACAAAGCGCAGATGAAGGGCAGATAAGAGTCTAATACGATGATCCTCGCAGAGTCACCCTATTAGACTGAGGGCTTGATGACGTACCCACCCAGGTGCAAGTACCCAGGGTACGATCGAAGGGTACGTTATACTTTCGGTAAACAAGGAAAGGATTTGTATCTATCAAGAATCCTATATATTAGGAAAGAAGATCAGAACAAATCCCTTATTCCCGGAAGAGTTATACACGACCCATAAAAACCTTACGTGGGGAATAAGTCACGAACCCCCTATAAATAGGGAGAAGGATGGCTAGAATAGTTCATAATCACATACACACATTCTTGGCGTACAAAAGGCATAGCCTTACCGAAAGGGAACCGCCAACGAACAACCACAAGCACCCTCATTCCTCCTTTCTAGGCAACCGGATTGGCTGTACAAACAATGGGTTGATAGCCAATGGGTTGATAGCCTAGTGGTATTCAAACCTCCAATTAAAGCTTGTTCCATGGGCAACTAGGGTTCGAATCCAAGGGACACATGTTTTATCCCAAATGGCATTCAATGTCGTAGATGTCGTGCCGTTTGGTGATTTAACCGGGAATTTTCCCTGTAAACTATCGTGATGGCATCCTGCCTGGTGGATATAAAGACCACATATGAAGTAAACAGACTATGGAAAAAACAAATGTTAAAAAAAAATTAACTCTTTATTATGCGGGGCTTATGCCCATGGTAGACATTGTTAACGCAAAGTCTTACTTTATTTTAAGTTTTTAACCCATTGTCTAAAGATGATAAGTTTTATTCTTGTAATAGTATCCTCATGGTTACGAAGGTTCACTCGTAATGTCTTCGGACCGGTAACGCGAGTGAGATTACCGGAACTTGTCAGACAAAAAAAAAAAAAAACCTCTTACTTTATTTAAAACAGTCATAGTTGACAATTCTAAAAAGTATCAGTTGTTCTAGTATATTTAATCGTATGTAGTAAAAACAAATGTGTTTTCTGACTAAACAAGAATTTAAGGGGTTATTATTTTAATTATAAAGCACCATTTCATATAATCTTTTTTGATAACATATTAGTAGTAATTTTAAATATATCGTTACCCAAATCCAATTTTATATTTCCTTTTCATTTTCTATATGCTAGCTTTTATATATATATATTTGAAAATTACTACTATTTTTTTTTTGTAAAGTTAGTTTCGATTCAGACGTGTTAGAGACAATTTTAACCAATGATTTGCTAGACCTCCAACTATCTGCTCATGGAAAATATCTTGAAATGAGAATCTTAATGCAACCATCATCAAATAGTTTAATGGTAAGAAAATTTGTTTTCTCACAAGAGATTTTAAGTGAGTTTTTAAAGATGATCACATATATTTAATTGGGATAGGCTAGGTGAGTTTTTCCTCCAAATAAGTGATAAGGGTTTAAATTCAAAATCTATTTGAAATGTTGGATCACTTGATATTCGTAATTAATTCACCCATTAATTAAAAAAAAAAAAACAAACAAAAACTACATAGGCCCCGTATGATTAATCATTGAATCATACATAACTCATTAATTGAACTGAATTATCTTGCATATTTAAATGTCCTTCACCAAACAGAAAAATGTTAAATGAAAAAATTAGTCGCAAAGCCAAATCTATGAATAGAATACTAGTATGGGGAGTGATATTGCTACAACATTAATTAGGCATCTACGATAAATATATAAATTTTATTGTACAGTGTACAACTGTATAATACCAATATTGTTGTAAATGACTAAATATTATTGTAGAAATATCATTTCCCATATTTACTAGGATATGTTACAATAAGTCTATTTTAATAGAACTAAAAAGGAGTGATAGGATATGATAAAGATGTTTATCAAAAATCAAGAATCTTCGAAGGTTGAAAAGCTAAAATTTGGAAGTATCGAACTATTCCTTGTTATGTGGGAAAGATGGACTTTTCACTTTATCTTAAAGTCTCGAAAATTATTCATAGTTGGTGATGACAACTGATCTACTCATTTATAACCAATCACTTTAGAACACCCCCAATATACATAGCATCACTTAGTATTCGACTTTGAATACGGTCCACACCATTGGGTCTGGGCCGTATTTGACCGTATTCAATCACGTATTAGGTTGCTCCGTGATGGGCAATACGGAGATGGAAGCTTATTTTCTTTTCTTTTCTTTATTATTATAATTATTTGCTTGTCTGAAATATATATCTATATATATATATATATATATATATATATATATTATATGTGTGTGTGTGTTGTATGTTTGTTTGCGTTTTGTATGGTGAGTTTTAAGTTTTCCGGCAACAAACTTCCAGCGGCGGTAACAATGAGGAAGAAGACATAGGAGTAATATTTCATGTTCTACCCTCTACTTTCATACATATAACTAGGTGAAACTCATGCGTTACACCGGTCTATTATATATTTCACATAATTTATTGTTAATTTATCGTAAATGACATACAATAAAAATAATGTTATAACGAAAGTACATATATATATATATATATATATATATATTATAATAAATTAGATGTTCATTATATATGTAAACATCTAATAAATATATTGTAAAATCTACACTTGAAGTGAATAAGATTACACTTGATATTTTTGTCTAAAGCCCCCATAAAAACATGGTTTTGGAACTCAATAAAACGCTCTTAATCAATACTATCATGTGAAACAACCTCATTAAAAATAGTCTTTAAGAGAACATCCTCATATGTTTGATTTGAATGTGGTTAGTAACTCATAAAATGTGTTATTACATTGGGAACTCAACTTAGTATTTGGTCGAAGTAAGCATTATATATGTTAGTGGGAAGGAGTGCTATTCGGCAAACCAATTGACCGAGTCGGCGGCCGAACAGTAACACCACAGCCGGTGTTACGCCGAAGGAGAGAAGGTGTGGATTTCGGCAAACTTCACCGAAAAGAGAGGGGTTGGAATAGGGGTTGTGGGGGCCACTAATGATCACGAAAAGCATGGCTATTCTTTTTGTTTCTTTTATCTTTTATATGTATGGCAATGGAAGTTATATATATCAATTTATATATACCATTTGTCCTAATATTTTGAAGTAATCTCAAAATGCTTTTCTGTTTTATTACTATTTTAAATTTAAATATATTTATTTGAAATACTTATAATATCTACTTAAAATACTTATAATACCCGTAATGAAATTAATTTTGTTTTCTTCTAATATCATATATATATGTGTGTGTGTGCGCGCGCGCGTATAGTCTTATAAAGAAGTAGAAAAAGTAATCTCTATCTTTTTTACTTTTTTTTTTAATGTTTACATTTTAGTCCCTATGATTTGATTTATTTCATGTTACTAGATAATAATTATCCTTTTTTTTGAAAGGTGTGGATCATTTGCTTGCAACAGAGGATCGTTGTTTTAACTGGGTCCGCGCTAGAGAGCCCTCACTAAACCGCCCGAAGGCACGACATTTAATTGGGGTAAAACCCTGCCTCCTCTGCAGGACTCAAACCTGATTCACTGGAGAACTTTTTGTGAAATTCCTTTTAAATGTATTTCTCATGTCTCGAATTCGAGACCTTTAACATGTAAAGCTGGTGCTCAACCATTGAGCTATAATGGGAAATACAGATAATAATTATCCTAAATTTAAAAAAAAAAAATGATAATAATTATCCTATATATGTTAAGATGTTTTTTCTTATCCATCTGATACTCTAATTTATTTTTTTTCATGTTATTAAGATAATAGTAATTTATTCTAAACGCAAATTAACCATACTTCTACACTAGATCCATACGATATATTTACAGCTTTTTGTTCAATGAGTCATCACGATGATTCCCTTTTACAGGGTGAGGGGCATGATATCCAAAATGATACACTGTACTAGAGGGTTACCGATTATTATAACCCGGATTTAATCCGGACACTTAAAAACATGTTTTATTATAATTACAAGATAAAAATATTTGTAATAGGTAAATTTTGATGTTGATATCGAATTTAATAAAACTTTTAAAGTAACAATCATTTGAAGGATTCAAAACGCCGGTACATATTGTATATTCGAAACTTTTGGGTACTTGAATTAATACACATATAAAAGTGGTTTTCAAAAAACGAAGAGTCGACAATGTTAAGATTCATTGTACAATTACTAATAAAAGAACCATACTTGCGATTGCGATAATGCGAGTAAAAGATACGTAAGATAAAATAATATATAAAAATTAACAATTGGAAAGGAAAGAAAACAAATTAAAAAAAATTGTTAAATTAAAAGAAATTTACTTTTTGTAATATGACAACATCTTTTTAAAAAATAAGATGTATAGACAATTTTAAGTTTGCCACATCAAATATTCTCCAAAAATACTTTTTAAAAACAATCCTCTTTTATTTATAATAGAGATTTTGCATATTACATTCTTAAAAACTTATACATTATATATTAAAAACAGTCCCCTGATTTTTCTAACAGCAAGGTATAAATTTTAATGCACCCAATTAGTTTTTACTGACAACCCTAAAGGCTGTCACTAACAAAACCCTATTTATTTTTGCATATACAACTAAAACCTAAAATCATACATACTGATTTCATGGAAACGAATAGATATTAAGTCATAGTCATGACTTTTTGTAATATTCCTCTAAATTAGAAAGCTTTCTTGAAGTTAATTTATTGTGTGAGGCCCCATAATCTTCCTAAATCTTAGTGGGACGAATGGTATGAACCATGAACATCTACAATCTTCTTATAGTGTCGTTGTTGACCCACTGTGTTGGCGGTTGGGGTAAATGTTTGAACAAACTCAACAAAGCATAATCAAGTACTATATTATTAACGACTTTGAGTCTTTGACAATATCATTATTATTTTTATTTCATCCCACAAAATCAATTTACAAATCTTAAAAGTAATAGTCTTTCATTCAATAAACTTAGAAACATGATCCACTTATCGAGATGGGTGACATGTGTGCACTAAACGATTTTTACAAAGGATGGCAAGAAAAACTCGTACACGACGACGACATGAAAAGCCGAAACTTGACTTTTTGAGCTGGGTTCAGGTCTAATGTTTTAGGGCCGGTTTACTTTTTATGTGGGGTGGGGAATAGAGACTATTAGATGCAAACCCAAATTCTTCAAGCCCAGCTCAAACCCATATACCCGACACATGTATATACCCGACATATGTATATATTAAGCTACACAATTATAATATGGGAGAAGAGAATATGAGGCTGTTAGTCACCTAAGTTGGATGAAAAATCCTCCACATACAATTTTTTAAAACATAAAAAACATGGGGCCTAAACATTTATTCAAAATATTAAACAATTAATATGTTAGAGGTTTTTCACCCAAGTTAAGTGCATTACAGCCCATACTCACTTTTCCCAAATAATATTTCAATTTCCAACTGGTATTTTTAAGTCATATACACGGGTTTTACAACATTATTAATATGAATTTCATTTCTTAACGTGTTTGGTTGTTCAATGATGAAGAAAATATCATTCCGTTGGAATGTAAACATTCCCCCATTTGATGAAATCTCCAAAAAATGAAAAACATTCCGTCAAATTTCATTCCATCAGATTTGAATTCCTTTAACAGATTCTATTTCTTCCAAAAACATTATGTGAACTAAATGCGCCCTTAGAAGATTTCAAGTATGAAATATTCTTTATCTTTAGGATAAAACAAAAAGGACACAAAGGTATGAGTCGCAATTGTCACTACTTGCAATTATCAATTAAGACTTTGACAAGTGACCATACCCCGAAGTGAATTTTGTTTATAAAAAAAAGTTCAAACATTGTAAGAAAGTATTTGTCTAATTGTTCAACAGAATTATATATTTGTAACTTTAATATTTATTACGTTGTTGTATAAGTGTTTAATTGTCCACTAATCGGACCAACGATTTTGTATAATTGTAAGATCAAGTTTGTACCATACAATATTAGCTTTGTAAGATCTTTACTAGATCATCTATGTTAGCTACTTTTAAGATATTCAATTCGTATAAGAAATGAAAAATACGTTGATATTATAGACCATTAACCATAAATTGGAAAATTAAGCATTATAGCTTGTGAATCAAATTTTAAATCTTAATCATATTTTGTCCCGTAATTAAAAGTGGTCACAGAATGTATAAACTAGTTTTATTACTCCTATAGCTAATCGGCTAATCTTTGACTATGTAAAGGCTTCATAACATCTTTCTTGATCACTTAGGTGACTAGCCTCCTATAATCAAGCCAATGACTAATTGAGTGCTATTGATTTACTGTACTATGTGTATTCTGACAAGCCTTGATACTAGGGTATGTTGAGACTTTTGTGAATGGAGGTTTAGTAATCATGAAATTAAAAGAACCATACTCAAAGGGTTACCGAGTTCCGTATGAGTCAAAAAGTTTATCAAACACTAACCAATGTATGGCTATGCAAATTATATACGAGTATCATGCTTACCAATTATATTGTATTCGGAAGCTAATAATGACTTTAGGTACCCAAATCATATTATAAGCACGGGTAGCAAACATGCTTATATGGTCTTCTAATTATAACAACTCAATAGGAAACAATTTCACAAGTCCGCTACCAGCAGAACTCCTAGCAAACTCAAAGGAAGGATCGTTATTACACTTATCATATGATAAAGACTTTAAATTGATTTTTAGGTTAATACATCATTACCTTTATACAATATATCTGATATTTGAGCCTTACTTAAAAACCATAGCAAAACAGATGCATTTTGAAGCTAGAGCTTTTGTTAATGGGTTAAGTATCTTGAGATATATATGTAACTTGTACACATTTTTTCTATTGTGTAGAACATATTATCATTCCGGATGTAATTAACTTGCAAAATTGAACGAATCGTGTAAGTAACAGGCTAAATTCCGATGTGGGGTTACTCATTGTGCCACGTCTCAGATGCTAGACGGTGTCACGTCAGCATCCAGCCGATTTCTTACATGATTTATTCAATATTGCAGGTTAATTACATATAATGAACCGGATGAAAGTTTTTTCGCACAATAGAAAGAAAAATATATAAATTACATACATTCCTATATAGTTAACCCTTTGTACATATCACATTTTCTATCTAAAAGGCTAAAAAGCATGTACATCATCCAAAATTAGTTAATTAATCTAACTAATTACATGGTGACATGAAATTCAGTGTATTGTTTGGTGAATGTCGACCACAAAAAGAAGAAAACAACATTGTAAATTTGTAATCTGAGACTTATATAGTACAGGTAGTAATCTGACAAAATAAAATGTAAAAAAAAAAAACAAAACAAATCATTTTGTTGCAGTTATCGTTTTAGATAAAAACAATATACGTTCACTAAGGCACAAAAAGTTGAATTAGAATTTAGAAAACAAACAAGCAAACAAAGATGGACAAAATCTAATTTAACTTTTAAACAGTTGACCATCTGACAGATTTATGAAAAAGGACTACATGTAATCATGTATCGTTAGCAAAGAGGTCCTGTAGTATGCTTTATAGCTGGGCTTTTAGCCTGTTTATATTTGGGCCCCTATATAAATCTTTAAATCAAACCAGCATTTTTAATATAGTGGGCTTTACAACAAGTATTTTTCTTTTATTCGAGACTTTGGACTTACATGAAAAATCAAAATAGAGGCAAAAGTCAAAGGTCAAAAATAACTTAATTTATACGTGGCTTAATTTGATGAAACCAGACTTGTGAGCTCTATCTTCAAGTTCTTCTTTTCCTTTGTATTCCATTTTGTATTTTTTTTTTATGATCTTTCACAAACAAAGAAAACCATATAAGAAAAATCAAGAAAATCATTAACGCTTAGGAATGTCAGAATCTGTAAAAGATAGGTATTAGCATGTTAAAAATAGTTCATCCATCAACCTTTTTGGTACATAATGAAAAATAAGCTATATATATACAATAGTCAAATATATGATTATACATATTATTTGTTGTGTAGATATGCAGTGGTAACAGGAGCAAACAAAGGGATTGGATTCGAAATCTGCAAACAACTGGCTTCAAATGGGGTCAAAGTAGTGTTGACTGCCAGAGATGAAAACAGAGGGATTGCGGCACTCGAGAAATTCAAAGGGACCGGTATTTGCGATCTTGTTGTGTTTCATCAGCTTGATGTGTGTGATCCAGCTAGTGTTGCTTCCTTGGCTCAGTTTGTGAAAGACCAATTTGGAAAGCTTGATATCTTGGTATGCTACTTCACAACTCTGTTGTTCAAATCTTGCAACTCATATACGGAATAGCATATTGATATAATTGGTTTTAGTGACGTAGCCAGGAATTAAGGTCTAGGGTGGAGCGGGAATTTTTATCTTTTCGTTCTATTAGTTTAAAAAGAAGGGTAAATGTCTAGTCCCATAGAGAAATTTTTCCTTTTAAGCAACCCTACCTGGCGGTGAGATCTCAGAAACTTTGGCTGGTTGAATATGCTTTTGCTCCCACCAACTCGCTCTTTAAAGGGCAGGTGGCTAGTGGGCTGTAACCCATTATTTTAGGACTAAACTAATACATTAAGAAAAATAAAATTAATAGATACATAGAGTTTTATAGACACTAAAGAGACTTATTTTTTTTTTTGTACGTTGTCTTGCAAAGGTAGGTTGTAGTGTGCTGTACCAATTCCAGCGTTACAAATTCTCATACTTTCCATTGTGTTAAGTTTATGTCATCATACATCCTCTGCAATCGTGCGCTATCCGCTTGTGCAGTAAATTTACTAGTTCGAATGCATCATGTATAGGTTAACAATTCTGCGATCGGTGGGGCTATGGCAGATGAAGACGCTTTGCGGGCTTCAGCAACCCCTGGTAAAGAGGCAAGTGATTTAACATCCCCATCTGGAACATCTACTCCTCTAGAAAACAGTTTGATTTGATACATACTTTAGGTGGACATTTTTAAACTATTATGTAAGTAAGGCTTATTTTTATTGATTTCTTTTTACCATTCAACAGTCTCTTTGTATTAATATGTATGGAAAAGATTACACAAAAGGATTATAAACAAAAGGAATCTTGATGAAATGTATTCAGTTTTTTGTCATATATCTGAGGGTATTGGTGATTTTCTCTTTCGATATAGAATACCATAAATATGACCGATTGGAAAAAGATATTGACGGAGAGTCATGAGTTGGCTGTACAATGTATACAAACAAACTACTATGGAGCAAAGAGAATGATTGAGAATTTCACCCCTCTTCTTGAATCATCAGATTCCCCAAGGATCGTTAATGTTTCATCGTCCATGGGAAAGTTAAAGGTACGTAATTCAAATCACATTATGCACACGCCCACAAGCAAACTGCTTTTTTTAACTGATTTATTGGAAACTCATATGTTGAGGTAGTGCATATATTTGTCTATATGTTTCAGAATGTGAGAAATGAATGGGCTAAAGGCATTTTAAGCATTGTTGAAGACCTAACAGAAGAGAAAATAGATGAAGTGCTTGATGCATTTCTGAATGATTTCAAAGACGGATTGCTAGAACCCAAAGGGTGGCCTACTTTTATGTCAGCATATATCCTCTCGAAAGCAGCCATGAATGCTTATACAAGGATTTTGGCCAAGAAATACAAAAACTTTTGCGTAAACTCGGTGTGTCCAGGCTTTGTCAAAACAGATTTGAACTATAACAGAGGCATACTAAGTGTCGAAGATGGTGCAGCAACTCCAGTTAAGGTAGCATTATTTCCCGAGGGCGGTCCTTCTGGGTGCTTCTTCGATAGAAATGGTGTCACATCCTTCGAATGATCGAATATATGTGTTTCGTATGCATGATTTTACAATTGTGTGTTTATATATGACTTTTACTTTACGGGGATGAATAATGGTTATTGTAAGCACTTTAATAAAAATCATAATATCTATCTACTACTAAGTGAATATTGTATCTTTAGATGTGATTCATGGTTCTCATTTTACAAAGACAGCTGAGCTGACTTGACTAGATGTTCAATTGACAAATTTTCTTCAAGTCAATCCGGGCTAACTTTGATCGTCTACTTATGTATCGTTAAAATCATAATTGAACAAGTAGCCGAGCAACGAGGTTAATTATATCCGGGTGAAATGGCGGAAAGCGGGCTCAAGCCGGGACCTCCCCTATTTGTCATTTACTGGTTAATGCAATTTAAAAGAATTGAAATCTTTTCCAACCCAACATTTGCATAAAAAGGTTAAATCAGTCGATGTAGTTTTTTTGACCAATAACAATGGTAGAAGTTTAAAGATGATTCATTAGTGATTATTGATTCATTTTCATATTTAGTACCATTACCCGAACATAATGTGATGGAAAATTTTACAATCTAAAACTTCAATAAGAGAATAATAAAAGAAATTAAAGATAATTAGTCGTTAGAAATAGATTAGAAAAAATCGTAGAAGTTTTAAAATGTTTCCATTAATTGAAAAATATATGTTTTGAGAAAACAACATAGTTAAGAAATTTTGAACCAACTCCACTTAGGTGGGTTAGCCAGGGTATCTTCTAAATCCACTATGTGGGTCTCGGAGGTGAGTTTTTCCCAAGGTTTCAGGTCCAAGTTTTGGGTTTCTCATCTCAAGGTATTTTCCACGAGGAGGGAGTTGGAGGTCCAGCGATTTGTTGGTTAAAGTTGCCTCCAGCACGTCTGAATCGAAACGAACTTTACAAAAAAAAAACATAGTTAAGAAATTGGGAAGTGATTAATCCTCTTATTATATTGAATTTAGAATAGTGACATCCTAAAAATCTTCAAAAAAATAATAAAAATTTTAAATTATGACAAGTGTAATTTACTTATCTTCGAGGATTTTTATTTTTTAGGCTATTTTATAAAGGTGGTCGTGGGGACTTACTGACCATAGTAAACTCCTTGTTGTACCAAAATAGAGATTTGATTCAAACGACAGTTGAAAAGAAAACGAGATCAACGGGAATGAGGTGGTATAATCTCACGCTTTAATTTAGGTTTTTTCACTTTTTTTTATTATATATGATTACTTACTAGTGTTATACTCGGCCGTTGGCCGGGGATAACAAAATGTATGGGAAAAAAAAACCCAAAAGGAATATACTAAAACAATAAAAAGAACAAAAAAACAAAAGAGAATACAAATAGTAAATGAATTTTTTTTTAAAAATGAAATATTACATGTGAAAAAGATATAAAAACCAAATGTTTAAATATAAAAACGAATATATAATGCAATAAAAGAAAAAGAGGAAAAGACATAATATATATATATATATATATATATATATATATATATATATATATATATATATATATAGGATAGAGATCAAATGAGAAGGTACCTTAAGGAGAGAAGGGTGAGAAGATTCGTTTTTAATTTTTTTTAGCTTGTTTTTTAAACTTTTTTCCTTTTTTTCACTTTTTTCATTCTCTCTTTAATTAACTTATTCAATATAAAAAATTTTAAAAATATTTAAAAATATTTTTTTTCAAAGGGCGTAGCTCGTAAGCTATAAGCGAAGCCTCTCGGCTTATGGCGGAGCCATAATAGCTAAGGGCGAAGCCCGTTAGGTAGATCACCCCATCAACGATCACCCCCTATGACCTATCACCCTCTATGACCTATCACTCTCACCAACTACCCCTTATTAATATCCTTAAGGGCGAAGCCCGTACCGTTTCCTTACATGTATAACTTACTAACTCGGGTTAGAAAATTTTTATTTTTATTTATTTTTTTAAATTTTTCTATGGATTGAATTAGTTAAAAAAAGAATATAAAAAGTGAAAAAAAGGAAAAAAAAATCTAAAAAACAAGATAAAAAAAATTAAAAATGAACATTTTCTCCCTTCTCTCCTTAATAACCTTCTCTCTGAATCTCTACCCTATATATATATATATATATATATATATATATATATATATAACATTTGAATAAAAATATAGCATTTTATAAAGTTATAAAAAAACAAAATGTAAAGTGTAGAAAAAGTATAAGAAAAATGTTAAAAAAAAATTATATAAGGTTAGGGGTAGGAAAAAAAAACAAACAGAAGGCAGATAAGAAAAAGTATACATAGGAGGGGGCAAAAAATAAAGGAAAAAAGAAAAGAGCAAACTGCAAAATCCAAAAGGAAAACAAAAAAAAAAGAAAAAAGGAAAGGGTTTTTGAACCACGAACTCCTATCCCACAGGCTTAGACACAAACCGCCTTACCAAGTATGACCTGTTATATTTTTCTGCCAAATTATATATTTAACTTAAAACGAAAGTAAAAGACAAGAATGGTACTGTTCACGCGAATTGATTTTAAATAGGTTATAATATATGGTGGTGTAATCTGATGGTGAAATCATTCGATGGTAGATGGATTTATGAATAGATTTAATATATAGATTACATATTTACATATATAGATTACATATTTACATAAATACGTATAAATATATGTTCTTGATTAGATCTGGTATCGTTGGGTGTTGGACTATTGGTATTAAAAAATAAGGATAAAATGATAAATATACCCCTTGATTAAAACTGTAATTAACCATTTTTAATACCTGTTGGTGATGTGGACCAAAAGTGTTGACAGAGTGTCAAAGCTGGGGATGAAAAACGTAATTTCATGAATCTAAGGATGAAACGTGAAGGTTTGTACAAACTACAGGGATGGAAATTGTAAATTATTTTTGTTTTAAATAAGCATATTAAAATAGTGAAAATAAATGTAAGATATATACCGAAGATATAATTCGAAAACTTGGAGGACTAAAAGAGTAAAAGTCCATACAAAGTAAACGTGAAAAATGTTGTAAATCCAAAGCATACCTTTACACGTGAACAACGATTTCTTAACGTCTTCTTTTTTCTTCTTATCAGAGTTATTTTACAAAGACTTGCTGTAACATCCCAACAAGGCGGAAACTTGAGACATTAGTAGAAAAGCTCAGCGTGACATGGAAATTAAGTAGAGGTACTAAATGCATTCAAGGATTGAGTAATCCATACATAATTCAAGTACAATTACAAGTTAAGGATCAAATAATGCACAAGGAGCACAACACCATCAATAGTTTACAAAAGAGATAGTCCAAATGATGGCTAACGATCCTAGGCATAACCCATAAACGGGTGCAATGAATCACGGATCCACAAAGTCCAAGCTCAATCATATCAAATGCAATTCAATCATCCATCACGTCTTTGATTCACTTGATTACCTGAAAAGCGTACTAAGAAGCGTCAACATAAAGTTGGTGAGTTCGTAGGTTTTGACTATAAGAAACAAGTGTCGGGATAATAATCGTTTAACCTTGATATGAACATAATTATATCATTAAATGATCATAAAACCTTGAAACCTTGATTTGGATCGATAAACGATCACACAACCTTGAAACCTTGATTGGGTCATTAAATGATCTCATAATTGGGATCGTTAAACGATCACCAAGCCTTGAAACCTTGATTGGATCATTTAATGAACCCCATAACCTTGATACAAACATATACAATCACACAACCTTGATTCACAATTCAAACGAACACATAACCTTGATACACTAGCCAAACAATCATATAACCTTGATTCATGATTCAAACGAGCATATAACCTTGATAAACTAGCCAAACAACCATACAACCTTGATGACATACATAAAGGAACATATAACGATCAAACTAAACTATGAACACGATGTACACTTTTCACCCCAAAATCATGTAAAGAAAGGGGCTATAAACTCACCTTGGTTTCCAAGCAACAATAACGAGTTAACAAAGGGTTATTAACGCTCACCAACCGCTACGAGTCCACAACCTATGAATGTATATCATAATATCATCAAAGTCAACTCTATAACCCTAAACAAGTTGATTTAGTAAGTTTAAACCGAGTCACAAACCCACAAACGCTTAAACAACTTTTCCGAGTAAGAACAAGACACTTTGACAAGACATTTTTAGAAATGAAAATGGATTTACTTCAAAAGGATTATACCATGAGAAAGTAGACTCTCCCACGATTTCAACGATAGGTCATACGTCCAAAAAGGACTTACGGATCAAAAGATATATGTATATATATGTATATAGTTTGAGTTAAAAATCTCAATTTTGGTTCCAAAACTGACTCACGACTTTGAACGAATGTTTTGTCTTGTTTAGAGCACCAATAAGGTCATAAGAGGACATTTCGGAAAGGTCGGGACGATCCTAGGATAACTAAAGTCGAGCTAGGAAATGTTTCAATAAATAAAGGCACCAACTGCGCCGCAGTAACAGACTGCGCAGCAGTGTTTCTTCACTGCGCAGCAGTGTTTCTTCACTGCGCCGCAGTCAAGGATCCTGCCCAGCCACTGCGCCGCAGCCTGGAATTACTGCCCAGCAAGCCCAGGTCTGCACCTGGTCGACCAGCAGCCCCCAAATGAGCCAAACACTACCCCAAGACCTTCAAAACCAACCCATGAACCCCCAAAACTAACACTTAACCTCAAATTCGACTTTGTGAAGCTCAAACACACATAAATGGACGTGGGTAAACAATTCCCAACCCACAATTTCATTCCATAACATCAATTAGATGTTGATTTTCGGCCAAGACTTCACCAAGAACACCAAAACCCTAAGTCGACCTAAACCAATTTTTGAAGGGAAAAAGACTCACTTAAGGTATACACAAGTATTTTTAGACATGGTTGGGCATAACCCACTTCATCATTTCGACCCATTATCAAATTAACAAGAAAAATTTGTTTTTAACCCATTTAGCAACAAGAACCCTAATTCGACTTTTGGCTCAATTCGTGACCCGAAAACACTTGAATATGATTAGAAACATGATTATAAACATGTAATGGTGAATATGAGATAGTTTTAACTTACCAAATCTTCCACCAAAGTGTCAAACCCGAAAATGACCCGAATTGGATGATTTCTTGCACTTATAAACCCAAATTTTGATATGTTGATAAGATGATGATATAGATGAATAACCCTAACAAAATCTTGTTTGAAACATTTAATTTGATGTATTAATTTTAGAGAGAAGGAGGAGAGTGCAAGAGAGTTAAATGCTTTTGCATTTAATAGAGAGAGAGATAAGGAAAATGAATGAATGAGAGGGAGAGAGGTGTAAGACTTTGGTTGGGTCATGGGTATGGGTCTAGGATATGGGTTGGCCCATGGATAGTTCATTTACTTAATCAATCTAGTTACACCACAAGTTAGCAATCGACCGTTACATTAACGACCATTAGATCTCATAAAACACCTTGAATATTATGTAAACACAACTTGACTAAAAATGATCATTATATATATATATATAAAATGCATATTCACCTTGAACACAATTAAATCATAGCCAAACTCGATCATATATAGAGTAAATGATCATTATTAATCAAATGTACACAAAACTAACGGGTCAAAAAAAAAAAGAGTCAAATTTCTCGAATGTTACACTTGCCATGGTAAGGAAGAAGGGGGCAACATGCACACTTGGATAGCACAGTACAACAGAGAGTTGTATGCTGTGTTCGGGAAGGATAAATTGGTCTCGAAAAGAAATCTATTGATTCTCTCCTAATTGGTTGGAAGAATATATTTGTCTTAAATGAGCATATTAAAATAGTGAAAACAAATGTAAGATACATAATGAAGATATGTCAAACTCTTGAAGGACTAAAAAGTCAAAAACTTGATTATTTTCACCGACTAAGTGTCTATATATATATAGTTATGAAAGGAATGTTATGAAGTTTTTAAATCCAATATGAAATGCTAAAAGTATTGTATTTTCATAATAATGAGTTTATCCTAGATTGCTCGTAGATAAATTTAAAATAGTAAGCAAACATTTAAACTTGAAATCGAGAGTAGGATTAGGAATGTAAGTTAAGATTTTTTTTTTTTTAATATATTTTACTAAAAGTTAGTAAGCATTCATATAAAAGGACTTAAGAAATTATTCATTTTAACAATCTAATAAACATGTTATCGGGTTTAAAATATGGTGAAAATAGAATAAAATACAATATAATACAGAGTAATAAAAATATAATAATTAAGGAAAGACTCAAAGAACTAAAGGGAGGGTTTTAGAATAATAAAATATTATGTTTTAAATAGATAATCTGATTATTGCTCTTATAAAACACAAATAATCAGAAAAATTATTTGGTTGGAGAAGTGATTATTTGTGTTTACATAAAGAAAAAACATGGTTTTAGAATAATTATTTTCGTTTACATAGAGAAAAAACATAATTTTAGAATAATAAGCAAGAACATGTTTATTCAAAAGCAGTTTTCAAATAACAAATTTAATTTAAAAATGCATTGCCAAACACTCTTAAATAAAACTTATAAAAAAGTGTGAGTATCATCACCAGTCACCACTATATAATAAGTTCATCCTAATTAGCTGCTCTCCTTCATTTCATAATTAGTTAAGTAGCTCAAGGTGAAGCTCAAATTAAATGGCAGTACAAAAGAGGTATTAGTAATATTCTCAGTTACACTGGTATTCAGCCATTTGATAGATAGATAATGAAGAATGAGCTATAAATATAGTAATAGTTATATATTATATATAGTGGGAAGGGAATATGAGGCTGTTAGGCACTTAAGTTGGTGAAAAACCCTCACATATCTTTTTTTAAAGGGATTATTACCAATGGATGTAACTAACTATGACAAAATATCTATATTATGTAATAATCTCGTAAAATGTTTATGTAATGTAATGAACTTTCAAATCATGGTTATTGTATCAGGGTATATGTGACAACCATATAATCTGCCACGTGTAAGTTTTTAAATGATTAGGTACATCCAATAATCGAGATTTGAAAGTTACATAAACTTTTTACAAGATCTTTACATAACATAAACATTTGGACATAGTTAGTTACATCCATAGGTAATAATCCCTTATAAACCATAAAAATCATTGGGGCCAAGCATTTATTCAAAATATTAAAATATTGGTATGTGAGGGGTTTTTCACCCAAGTTGGGTGCATAACAACCCTATACTCACTTTTTTATTGTATATTATATTTTGTGTAGATATGCAGTTGTAACAGGAGCAAACAAAGGGATTGGATTCGAAATCTGCAAACAACTTGCTTCAAATGGTGCAAAGTAGTGTTGACTGCTAGAGATGTAACAGGGGGATTGAGGCACTCGAGAAATTCAAAGGGACCGATATTTGTGATCATGTCGTGTTTCATCAGCTTGATGTGCGTGATCCAGCTAGTATTGCTTCCTTAGCTCAGTTTGTGAAAGAGCAATTTGGAAAGCTTGATATCTTGGTATGATCACTATTCTTTGTTATGGTGTTACCTTCTGTTAAATTTTTCTGGTTTCGTCTTTATTTCTTTAAAATAAATTGAACCAATAGATGTATAACTATAAAACCAATAACATATAGTATATATTTTCTTTACAATAACAACAATGGCATCTAGTCATGTATAAGAGGGGTAGGGATGGTGAAATGTACGTAGACAGTCTTACCTTTATCATAAGGTAAAATGACTGCTTCCAGAAACATCTCTAGAACCTTATAAAGGGTGGATTTATGTATAGGTTAACAATTCCGGGATCGTTGAGGTTTTGGTGGAAGATTCTCCAGGACCCAAGACCGATGGGTGGAACAAGATAATTACCCAAACTTACGAGCTAGCTGCACAATGTATGCAAACAAATTACCATGGAATAAAAAGAATGGTTGAGCAATTCATTCCTCTACTCCAATTATCTGATTCCCCAAGGATCGTTAATGTATCTTCCCCCGTTGGAAAATTAGAGGTACGTGATTAAAAATGATCGACTTCTACTACATGCATCAGTATACTATATAAAAAGTTTTTCTTGATAGATCTAAAGCACATTTGATGACCTCGGATATTCATTTAACCTTATGGCGTCGTAAATGGCAGGGATTGAAAAATGAATGGGCTATAGGAATATTGAGTGATGTAGATAACCTACAGAAGAGAAAATAGATGAAGTACATGATGTATTCAATTCCTTAAGGATTTTAAAGAGGGAGTGTTAGAAGCCAAAGGATGGCCGAATTCAATGTCAGCATATAGACTTTCAAAAGCATGCTTGAATGCTTATACAAGGATTCTGGCCAAGAAATACGCAAGTTTTTGCATCAATTCTGTGGATCCAGGCTTTGTTATAAGATATTTGACCCATAATATGGGTGTTTTAAGTGTCGAGGAAGGTGCAGAAACTCCGTTTAAGGCAGCATTGCTTCCAAACGGTAGTCCTTCAGGGTGTTTCTTTGATAGAAATGGTGTCACAACCTTTTGAATTAATGCATCATATGCTGTATGCATTATTTGGAAATCGTGTGTTTTTGTTTAATCATCAGTTAATAGGTTAATATCAATTGAGTTTTGGTTTACTGTGATATGTGTGATAACCTGTCAATTTATAGGTTGTGGGTCTAAGGCTCCTGATAAACACCTAAGTTCAGTTGTGCCCTGCACTGCGTCGATTATTATATTGCGATGTATGCACTAACGATTAGGTTCTGTTGTTTGCGTATGTTGACTGTGTTGTTGCCTGATCCTTGGTGTTTAGGAAAGAAGCTTGTGTCCAAAGAGAAGTGGAAAACTAAGCTGTTCGGGCTTAACTTGAACCTGATTGCCCGAGTAGGAGTCAGAATAAGGTTGAGGCTTGTCTTCAAGAACTGACATCTCAGATCTTGCCATTGCCGCTGGTTAAAAAATAAGAATTCCACATGTATCCACATGTATCTGCCTAGCTTTGGTAGATTTCCCCCAACACAATCCACAGAAATTCCACATGTATGCATGCGTTAAAGCTGCTTGAGACTATTTACGGACTAGAAGGAAAGACTTTTTCGCTCGAGTGACTGCGTGCCTGCCAGAGTTGGAACAGCTTAGCGTGATCCGTATGTAGTTAGCAGTTCTGGTTTTATTATTTCGGCTATTGGTTTCGCTGTGAGGGCGATCCTCACTGCCGAAGCCATGCCCTATGTAAGTATGGTTTTACCGGTTGAGGCAAGGGCTTCGGGTCAAATAAAGACAAAAAAGGATATGTCAGTGACCTAGCACGGCAAAGCACTCTTCGAGGGCATGGAATGTCTCATTTTTTGGGCATGCAAAGGTTCGAATCCTTTTACTCCAGATTATGAACACCCGATCGGATCTGTCAAAAACAACCGACAGCCGAACCCAACGAGTGAAGTATACGTAAGGAGTCAGAAGAAAGCAAGCAATAAAAAAAAGAAAGATTTCACGGCGATATCAATTCCGTCATATCTGAAAAAAATTCCTGAAATAACAAAACGAATTCTGGCATCACCGAAAGGATCGAAACCACATTCGTAGGCCGACAATTTTTCCCCTTCTCCGCACTCAAGTTGCTGTCTTTCCTATGGCTTGCAAGATGCCATAGTGTTACTGGTCATCATACCAAATTGCTTCTTTGACTCATTCGATTGTACAATAAATATCTCATAACTCTAAGAAGAATATTGAAATGTAAACCATAAATTGTGACAAACATTGAACAACATAGTTAGTGACTTAGTGTCAAATAGATCAGGTTTTCAAAAAGCTTTTGATACATAGTAATATTATGAAGAGGTTTAGAAGAACCAGACTTGGGTTGTTGAAGCTAGTAGAGGCGCATAAACGGCCCAGAACTATGATTGCCCTTAAACAGACCGGAACCGGCCAGTTAGGTCTTACCAAGGTCCTTATAAACAATGGAGTAGGTAGCCAAATAAGAATAATATTATATTACATAGACACCCGAGTAGATCACAGGTCATAATCCCTATAATCAAAATTTGTAGTATAACAGAAGATTCTTTGGTTGTTAAACAAAACAATTGAAAAATGGTGGCAGGCAGGTAGGATTTTTAAATATACTCACTGACAAACAAATGCTTCTTGCTCCAAAAAAAAAGAACATTAAACTCTCCCAATCAAGCCACCAGAAATAAATGGCAGAATCTGGAATCCACAGGTATTGTCACGACTTTATCATTCTCCTGGCCATATATCCGATCAACATCTGTGTTCTTTTATTGCTTAATATATATAGATATAGAAGATAGGAGATACTAACATTATAGAAATCATATTTAGTAATCACTAATCAGTCATTCATAATATTTATTTTCTTAGTATAGATACAAGATTGTTTGTTTCTTTGTAATGTAGTAGTAATTATACTATAAATTTATCCAACAAGTAGTAATTATAACATTTATTTGTTTAAGATTCGGAAAAGTCAACCTTTTGTTGGTGGCTTTCGTGTGTATACATTTGTGGTATCACTTTCTTATCCTAACAACAATTCCTGGATCTATGTTTTACCATATTTTCGCTCTGATTTCTGTAGTCAATGCCTATATAAGTTCTGTTTTTTTGTTTCTGTTGTTGAGATGGAGCAAAACAATTTGAACATGTGAATGAAAATGTGTTTAGATATGCAGTGGTAACAGGGGCAAACAAAGGGATTGGATTCGAGATTTGCAAACAACTTGCTTCAAACGGGGTCAAAGTGGTGTTGACTGCTAGAGATGAAAACAGAGGGATTGCTGCACTCGAGAAGTTCAAAGGGACTGATATTTGTGATCTTGTTATATTTCATCAGCTCGACGTGGCTGACCCTGCTAGCGTTGCTTCTTTAGCTCAGTTTTTGAAAAACCAATTTGGCAAGCTTGATATTTTGGTATAATACTTCACAACCATGCTCTTAAATCTTGATATTTTGCACTTTTATCATATATCAGCCATCTTCCCTTAGTTCCATATACGAGTCGTCGTCCCATTTCATGGAAATTATAGATATATACTACTGACGACAGATAGGTAGATTGGTTAACAGGCACATAAAATGAAAAATGATCGTAATTGTTCACCTTTTGTGATATCACAGGTGAACAATGCAGGAATTGGTGGAGTTATGGTAGATGAAGAAGCTTTTAGAGCTTCAACAACTAGTGGCAATGAGGTATGTTTGTTTTGAAGTTTACCTTCTGATGAATTTATAAACAATCTTCTTTTTCCCTATAATGTCCCAGTCGATACATGTTTTGAGTAGATTATAGTTTATCGTTTAGGATATCTAAAATACCAAAAGGAACAGTAGAATATGTAGACAAAATTCAGTCCAATCAAGTTATATACAGATATGTGACTTTTTAATCCAGTTGATGGATTTAGTTGGTGTAGTTTTTCTGATCTTTCAAAGACTTGTAGAAAATGACTTTTAACATGGAATACTTGCAAAGATTAAATAGTTTTGCTAGTTGAGTACTGCATCTATGTGATTACGATATGTTGGATAACTGATCAAGTTATTTGAGGAAAACTTGAAGCGTAATGGTAGTTTAAACTAACGAGTCTTTTTTTATTCTGATTTTTCTGTTATTATTGTTGCATTTTCATTATAGGCTACTGGAACCCAAATCAAGATGGAAGGCATGTTAACTGATAATGAGGAGTTGGTTGTACAATGTCTGCAAACAAACTACTATGGTGCCAAGAGAATGATTGAGCATTTCCTTCCCTTCCTCGAATTATCAGACTCCCCCAAAATTGTAAATGTTTCGTCGTCCATGGGAAAGTTAAAGGTACACGATCCAACTTAATTAACACCATGTTTCTATAGCGGTGTATGTGATTGACGATAGTTAAATGATCTTTTGCATAATGCAGGGCTTGAAAAATGAATGGGCTATAGGAATATTAAGTGATGTTGAAAATTTAACAGAAGAGAAAATAGATGAAGTACTTGACCAGTATCTGAATGATTATAAAGACGGATTGTTAGAAATTAAAGGCTGGCCTACTACATTATCAGCATATATTGTCTCAAAAGCAGCCATGAATGCTTACACAAGGATCTTTGCTAGAAAAAATACAGCAATATGCATCAATTGTGTGTGTCCAGGCTTTGTTAAAACAGATATTAACCGTAATACTGGTATACTAAGTGTGGAAGATGGTGCAGAAACTCCGGTTAAGGTAGCATTGTCTCCCCAAGATGAGCCTTCTGGGTGTTTCTTTGATAGAAATGGGGCCGTATCTTTTTATTGACCACAAATTTAGAAGATTGTGTCTTTTCGATGATACTTGATCATGAAAACGATGCTTGTGAGCACGATTGTTGTTTTTGTATCTTTCGTTAGGACTTTTATATCTTCAGTATACTAAATAAAAGATCTTATTTCATGTCAGTGCACATAAGTCAATCACATTGATTAGCTGAAACAAGGTTGGTTGTAATCTCTGACTGTCTATCTTCTCTATTTTGTATGTATTTTTTTCTATCATAACCAAAAACAGAATAAATCACAACTTTGTGTTTAAGCTATTTCTCAGTCTACAATCTTTACTTAAAAAATGGCCACGAGTGCTTACACTGGGATTTTGCAAAAAAAAAAAAAAAAAAACGCAAACTTTTACATTAGTTGTGCGTGTCCTGAATTTGTTTGCTGAAGGTGTAGAAACTCCAGTTAAGTTAACATCGTCTCCCATGGTGGTCACTCGGGATGCTTCTTCGATAAAAATGGGGTAATATCTTTCAAAAGAACATATGATTTAGAGTGATTTTCATTTAGCCATTACGTTCAAAAAATAATTGTTGGTGCATATGTTCAGGTTATTTTGGATCTTTGATGTGCTCGCTATGTTCTGTGATGAAGTTTTCCCGAGTGTCGCAGTGGTTGTAATATTATATACATTTGGTATTATTATGAAGCCACTTTTATCTTGGCTTTGATATCTTTAAATTTACTTTGACAATAAAAAAGATGTTTTAATCCAATGTCACCTGATATTATAAACTCACAGTGACGTGTCATTCTTTGTTAGTATGACACTGAAATATTTTAATTAAAACTATATAGCATATTCAATGCCACTTCATGTAGAAGTTGATGCACCCAGAATTTCTGTCCCCTTGTTCATATATAAAAGTCTAAAGTCGAAGCTAACCATATTTTCTCTAAATGCTAAATATGTTTAGATAAAATTAAGATGAATTGCTTGTACTTAACTTCAACCTAAAAGCTCAAGTAGATTACAAGTGCCACAGAATATCACCGGTAAACACCTTCTTCATGAACCTATACACTAATTGAATGCCATGAACGTATAGTAGATTCAATTTTCCAGAGGTAGGCCAAACTGACACAGATTGCATAATAATATGATTACCGAAAACACGTGAAACAAATAAGATTAATCCAACTCTATCATTAAAAACGGAAAAGATCCATTACACTATAAGAACCTGTTTAGTCAAGCATGTGTAACTTTTAAGACATATAAGGTGGTTAAATAGTAAAATGTATTTGTATAACTTACGAAACTGTACATAAAACACCAGCCTGAACCCCATATCTACTTGGAAGAGAGGTTGACTAACGCTGCATATTGGCAAATGTCTGTATTATTCCGTTGTTTTGTCCTCCTCAAGATGGAAGCCTGAAAGAAAAAAAGAAAACAAAAACACAGCATTAATAAAGAACATCTTAATGATCATTATACTTTAAACTTTAAAGTACAATAAACTGCTGCAAATATTAAGGATGTTACTCATTTTCTAGACTCCAGAGACCCCACATCCTGTTTAACAAGCTTTTTGTTATATAGGGGTTCGTTAGAAACAGGTACAATATACACTCTTTATCTATTTAACAAAATTATTATAAGCTTAACCATCTTGACATATATCTTCATCCTCATTTCCAACAGATTTTTGGCTGGTGATTGAACATGTCTCACTGTTCAGGTAAATATTCTGAAAGAACTGATAAGAAAAATCCGGTTCTATTAATAATAAATAAAAGATTTGTGAGATTGATTAACCCTAATTGTACTAGTCAAAGTAGTGACTGACATCTTATTCCTTTTAGAAGGGGATCAAGCTTTATAATAATAGCTAAACATGAATGAAAGGAATGGTAATGACTTGCGAGTTAACAAATATCAACACATATTTGCAGGAAAGTTGTATATTCAGTCACCAGGAAACTTCCATGCATCTTTAAAACTATTCATAACCCTTTTAAAGAATTGAAAATACCATTGAGAAGAACAATTGATGAATGCAAGATAATGAATGGTTTGAGATCGATAATTTATCTCGCAGAATATGATCTTAGCGAAATAGTCAAGTAATCACTGTTTGTTGATTTTTAGTTAGAAATTCTTTTTTCACTATTTACATATTTAAAGTTAATAATATCAGTTACATTAATGTTATTCAATATAATTGGATTTGACAAATCCAAGTGTAGCTTATGGTTAATGTTCTAATTGCATACAGTGATCTTTTTTATTTCTTATCTCACTTAACTATGACTTCTGCTTGTTAATAGGACAGAAACTATGTAACTGAAAATCTTTCTTCCCATCAAGCCAGCACAGGCCTTACGGAGTAAGTGAAGGTTATTTAACCATTTTTCCCCATCTTATTAATAGGAAGCAAAGAAAAGTTTCATACCTTTGGTTGCTCCATGGAATTATCAAAATAGCCTATTCCAAAAGACAGAGAAGTGAAGCTAGCCACAATTTCAACAGATTTCAACAGTGATGATGCTCCACATGCCTATCAAAGCCAACTCAAACTTCAAAACTCTAACCAGTAGTATGCAAAGGTGGCAATTTCAACCCATTTACTTATCTATCAGTTCATTCGAGTTACCATTGACCTCTATCAAGACAAATAAGATATATAGGGGGGAAAAAAGGTTCAACCCCTACAGCATGTGTATTTGTAAAATTGTAATGCATAAAATCTCTAAACTCATTTTATTCAAAAAGAAAATTTTATTTCATCATATTAATTTTTCTTATCAAATTTGACAAAATAACTGCTCATAAAAAGACAGCTTCTTGTTACTAAAGTGTTCTGGTCCAACCACTCCAGCCCATTTCAACACATCTGGTAAAGATTTTTGAAAACTCACAACTAAGGGAGCCTTGGCTTGGACAAGCAGAACTCCTGCAGTTCCATCACTACCATTTCGCCTACTGTCTTTGATGATGGACTCCAAGACTTTTGAGCAGGCAGCACCTGGACCAGTATGAGACCTGCAATCACAGTTCATAGGACCTCAAAATTATTCATATAACGCTAAAAGTATATGACATGTTCACAGGAAATTGTTCATAGGACCCTAAAAGTATGTTTAGAAACATTAACAGAATAGTTTTAATACTTCAAACCGATTTTGGACCCATTTTTGAACGGTGAGTTGGCCGATTTTTTCCCAAGTTGCGCAATTTTTGACTGAACTTTGACAAATTTGTGAACTATGTTCAAAATTATTCGCCCTTGGACTCAGAAGTTTACAACACTGCTTTTATTATTTAACAAAAATAATATCTGAAAAAAGCAAATACAAATCATACAATAATGAAGATGTGCAGCACTCCCGAGCAACAAAGTTCCTCATCAGAGTTTCTCCGGAACCACTAACACAGCAACCAACTAATAAAGGATCGTCAATTTGGCCCTTCGAGGATGCCCAACAACCAGAACCATATGTTGCTGCTAATCCCACACGCCCACTGACCTAAATTAATTTCAAGAAGAATTTTCTCAACATATAAAGCAATCGAATAATTGATAAATAATAATAATATTAGTTTACATAAATCTCGTGTCTCTGGAAATCAGGGACTGAGGGAACACAATGGATGACTAAAAGCAGGATACCGCATTTACTTAAGCAGTTCAATTATCTTAACCTTCCACATAAACTTCATTTTCAATTCATTTCTTTATGATTCAGTCGATTCGGGGTTGTGTTCTCAAACTCGAAATGGCTTGAATAAACATATTTAGCTAAATGGAAACGAGTCAACCCCCAGCAAATTGAAAGTCGCTAAAAAGTCTATATTAAATTTTAAGACATTGAACCTAGTTAATATCTTAGTTCAAAAACTTATATAAAATGTGAGAATGTTGATTTTGTAAAATTATAGTGTATTGCATTAATACATATAAAAAACATAAGTGGAACAAGCACTTAAACTCAGTTTTACTAGACCCGTTTCGATCCCTGCCAAAAGTTACATGCTTCAAATGGAACCCATTGCTCAACCTGCCTGCCCATCTTGCCACCTCTAGAGTAGATGCAATTTAATGTTTGAGAAAATAGATAATAGGGAACCACGATCCAAAACCAACTAATCATTTATTTTCCATAATAGTAGCATGTTATCACCAAAAGGAACATAAAAAAGAAGTTAAAATACTTAGGCAAGGTATGTCTTTTCTTTTGCTTAATTTGAAAAATTAAGGACCGATGCGAGATGCGGGTGGGGTTAGGTTACAAATGTTTGAATATTGCAGCTAGATTACCTTTAGTGCAATGCCACCACTAGAAGCTCCAGATGCTATATTTCCTTCCTTATCGATACATATAACTCCTACAGTATCCATGATTCTGTCTTCTCCAGGTGCAGGTTGCGTAACATGATCACCACCGGCCATATGACTTAAATCAACTGATTGTAAAACATACATGAAATTCATCAAAACTTATACTTCGGAAACTTATGTCAAAGCTCAACTATAACTTTGAAATTCTATATGAAAACCTTAGCCAAGAGGTAAGATAACGTTTCAGCCAATCAGCTAAAAAGACAATAAAATGACTGAGTTTTAACTACATTTTTAGTCTCCTAAACCTGTACCAACCAGTTTCAAGAAAATGCTCACAAAGAAAGACAGATTTACAAGACAAAAGTAGTGCAGACTGCAGCTTCATTATAAAATTATAACTAATTCTTTGATGAAGTTCAATTGCATTGAACTGAACTTATACATAAAAAGTGCCCTTTTAACTACGCATACCAGATGCATTATCAATTTGTTGAGGCCTAGATAATAGTTCCCCTGAGTAAACTCTGGCCATAGCATCTTCAAGCATTGCTTTATACTTCTTCCATTGTTCTTTTGCCTTTCTTGTCACAAGCCACTGTAAGCAGAAAATTGTAGTCTAGTGTATCTTAGATGTCACATGTAAAATTTATGAGATGGGAACTGGGTCCCTGGTCAAGGCTACCTCATCGACCTCTTCAAAGGTTCCAGGGATATCAACGCCCTTGGACTTTGCCCAAGCACGCGCACCCTCACCGACTAAAAACCTGAGAGGATATTGAAAAAAGAAAAGTGTATTAGGGAGAATGTACCAGTATCACACATAAAAAGAAGTTTGAATTCATTTTGAGTAGGTATTGCACATATAGTGATTTTGAAACTTTGCCATACAAGTAACTAAATAGAAAATTGGTAGTTACCCTGCCTTACTAAGGGGTGTTGTAGATTTTTGGTTATTAATCACGGCTCTCATTGAATTAAAGGACAAGTCAAACATTGCATTACTGTGTAATTAGTGAATACTGAATTGCTATGATACCTACCACACACAGTTTTAACAATCTTAGAAAACCATATTAGTTGATATGATATTGATCAGGTCCAAATGTTTACTACTTTTTACATGTAGCACTCATATTGGGCTTCTATTGGATCAGGATAAATAGGTTTCTACAAACCTTACATACCTAGATATACTAAATTACTAAGTGAGCTATACAATTTTGGTAAAACAGAATGCAAAAATAGTTAAAAATTGGCTGTAAGGACTGACTTTCACATTCAGCCTTAGTTTTATACTTTTATCCAAAGGAAGAGAGAAACTGTACAGGCAGATGCAGCCACAACAGAAAAACTAGCTTATGATGTATAGCAGAAAGACAAAAATGTGATGGAAGTTTACATGGGAGGAATGCGACCCAGCAGGGATGAACTTGACATCTGCTCTTTGATCAGCAGACCCGCAATTTTAATGGCATTTCTTACACCTGGTAATCATATGCTTCACGGAAAGGTAAAATACATATATATGAGAACAAAAGCCCCAGTGTAAACAATCTAAATATATACTGAACATGTGTCTTCAGAAAAATATTTATAAAGCTATTTAAGGATATACCTGGCACAGCTCCTACAGCCCCAAATGCTCCAGAATTACCATCCATAATACTCGCATCACATTCAACGTGACCATCCTCTGTCAAATTTGACCCTCTCCCAGCATTTGTGCATGGGTCATCCTGCAGCTCAACATTCAATAAATGAGTTTTATCGTTAGTCTAAAATTTTTAAGACCAAAAAGAGTTTAAATATAATTTGAGTTACAATAGATACTCTTCCCAATAACTGATGAAAATCAGTAACTAGTTCCACGAATTTCTACAAAGTGAAACAACCTAGTATACAAGTACTCAATCAGTGCTGCAACCTTCTTTCGGTCTATTGGTATCGGGTGACATGTTGTGCCATAATGTACTCCTCCTACCTATACTATAGTAGCCTATACCTATATAATAAAGGACCTACTCGCTTTCAATTCGTCTTTCCGTTTATTCATTAAACAGGAACAGAACTACATATTTTAAGGCTAGTCATGACACGGCGACAACCGTCATACCTCCAAGGTCTCAATAGCTGCTGATACAGCATCTACGCATCCCCCGGAACCCTATAACAAAACAAATTCAACATTATCAATCAAAAAGTAATAGTAAAGTTAACACTTTTAATTCCATTAACTTCAACCTTTATAAAAAGTCAGCTACTCCAATGGTAGCTTTTTCTTAAATTTTTTTTTTTTTTTTTTGATTAGCTTGATTTGAAAAAAGCTTTTCATAAAAGTCAAAGCTTTTGAGAAAAAAAAAAAAAAAAAAGGCTTTGCACAATATACTTATATATTCAAACAGTCATATCATTTAATCTTCAAATTACTAAAAATACAATAAAATATATATTATTATTATTATTATATATATATATATATATAGAGAGAGAGAGGGAGACCGTTCGGAGAATAGAAGCGGCGGCAAGGCAGGCGGTTTTCATGGCAGATCGGAGAGATTTTTCATTAACCGGTGAGTGATAACCAGCGCCGACATGTACGGCGACGAAGAATCTCCGGTCGATTTGATCAGAAACTTCGCCGGCCATTAGTTTTCCGACGTGAAAGTGGAGTGTGAAAGGCGGTAGTGAAAAGGAAATTACATGAATGAATGAATGACAAGTGTTTATTTTGAACCCTTGTGTTCAATGTTTTGTCAAATGACATCCCTCAATTAGGTACAGTTGTATTTAAAAGAAAATGATATTTTTTTAACTTTAATCTTGATAATTTTTTGAATATTATAAAAACACATAATTAGAAATGATGTTATAGTTGATCCATACATAACGTGTTTTTTAAGTGAGAAATGTCCTACTGAGTACATGTAAATTGATGCCTGTCTTGTTTGTTCGATAGGCTCGTGAACAATAAATATTGTGTTCAATGTCTTGATCCTTAGATCATGGTTAAATTGATGTATAAAGATTCACAAACTAATTGATGCACTATAATCTTTATGATGCACGGTGATTTTTATGGAAGAGAAACTTATTGCTTAACTTGTTTTACTTTAATTGTTTTATTTTACCTAAAACTAGTCATATATAGGGATTAATTAAAAAACAATTATTAAGATGAAACAAGATACGATAAGATCATGATCATTGGATGAACATAAATGCACAAAGTTTCATAGAGGGCAAATGTATAAACTTAAAACACATAGATTTTTATGAGTCGTAACCATTTTTCAGTAAACAACCATTTTTCAATTAAGGGAAAGAAACTTGTTTTATTTGTTTTAATACTCGTTTTTTTTTTCCAATACAATATCTATATCTATATAATATAAACACGTATTGGCTGCACGACTAGCAATGTGTGTTTCATGACCCGCTATAACCATCTCATCGTCTTGCATCTCAATGTGAATTTCATTTACGTATGATTTATCCTTTCCCATAATCTCTACGTATATCTATACCTTTCGGCATAAAACCGATTTACATGGCTCGTGCTTAACACGAACTTAGCTAAAAAAGGTTGATGACAAGCATTTCAACAAACTAAGTGTAAGTAACCATGTTTACACTAGCTCATTCTCACTGTGGCATTGTGTCTATATATGCATGTCTATACACTGAGGGCTGCGTGTGATCTAGCATCATTCAAAAATGATATCCCGATAATAGTTAATTGGAAACCTAAAAAAATTTATACGAATAAGATTATTTTCGTCCCTTATGGTGTTACCAGTATTTTGGCAAAAAAACTTCTATAAAACTAGGAAGTCTGGTGTTCCAAATGTCAGACTTCGCCAAATAAGCCAAGGGCATCGTCTTAAACGCCAATATACTAGAAACACTTTAGGGGGCGAAAAATAAATCTATCCCTACAATTTTTTCTGAAAATCTATTTCCATTTAACAATCTGATTGACTTTAATATGTAAAAAGTAAAATAAAATGGATAACCGGTCCATTATTATCCCACGACAAACATGAGATAAGGTAAATCACGTAACATTGTAGTGAAAGAGAGGTAACAAAGATTTGAAACTCTAACCCGTATTTTCATGTTACATGTCCTTGTTTTCGTGTATATAAATTGTCGTTTTAATATAGTATGCATCATATCTATAATACTCCATTCGTCCCAATTTAAATGTCCACGTTTGACTATCCAAGCCAATCTTTCACAACTTTGACCATTAATAGTATTTTTTTTTGTTTTATAATACTTAGCGAAAGTTATATCGTTATAAAATATATTTAAAACCTAACTGATTCATATATATTACATCAAATATTATATAACATAAATAGAAATCTAGACGGTCAAAGTTAAACAAGAAAGACCCAAAATGTCAAACTATGACATTTAAATTGGGACAGATGGAGTACTTATTAAAGAAAATACCCCCATGTTGAAAGTTACATGAGGGGAAATGCTAAAATGTCCTTCCATGTAATATTTTAATCTACTATCCTTAAAATATATAATATTTTCAGTTACACTACCCCTTAACATTAATGATTACGTTACACTATCAATCATTTATCTTTTAAAATATTTCCATTAACCCTTTATATCAATAATCTACATCAATCGACGCCTCATCTGTCACCAACTGTCGCACCTGCCACCACATCGTCGCCGCCACGATTACCTCCGCATTGCACGGGTAACGTGCTAGTCTAATCTAATGCTAATAAGTCAATAGTTATGTGATCCTTGCTTTATTTTGGAACCAATCAAACTATAAAAAAAATAGCCACCCCTGTTTTTTTCTACCATCAATATCGGATACTAGCCTCAAAATTATTAGGATCTCCAATCAGGTGTTAGTATTTCATTGATTCAATCAAATTAAACCATTCTAAAAAACTTAGAAAATTTACAATTACAACAATGGAATATATTTCCCACGCAAAACCAGATATTCTTTTCCCTTTGATCCTCATTTAATTAGTCATTTGATAACCCAGTTTTGTTGGGTACTTTCCCTCTCATTAGGATTATATATTTTTGCATAATATTAAACAAGAAAAATAAGAAGAAAAAGACAATGTCATTCACAGGAACTTTGGATAAATGCAAAGCTTGCGATAAGACTGTTTATTTCGTCGATTTATTGTCTGTTGATGGGATTACTTATCATAAATCTTGCTTTAGATGCAGCCATTGTAAAGGCACTCTTTCGGTTTGTTTCTTATATCTTCTTCGATCTTTATGTTTTTGCAATGTGTTTGGCTCGTTTAGATCATGCATGGAGAGATTTGTCGTTAATTGCTTTGTTATCGTTTACATACCATCAAAATTATTGCAGCCTAGTGTTTTCAAAATCCAAATTTGACAAGCTCAATCTCGTGAATAGATATCAAAACTTTTTTAGATGTTGTGTTGGTTTAAAACCCATTATAGACAATTGTTTTCTTTCATAAAACAATATTTGGGTTTTTTTTTATCGGCAAATCTACTCAACACTATAGGCACGAGTCTCTACCAAGTGAGCTAACCCACACTGTTGTGTCAATTTTGATGTTATAAAACAATTGGTTTGACCTTTAAAACTCAAACATCAACCTTTTGACATATGACGACATTCTCTATTGCAGATGAATAGCTACTCATCTATGGATGGAGTACTTTACTGCAAGCCTCACTTTGAACAACTTTTCAAAGAATCTGGAAACTTTAGCAAGAACTTTCAAACATGTAAGATCTTCTTTTCTTTCTAATTTTATGTATCACATTTGCAGCAAGCCTCTGGCTTCCATGTACATACAACTTTTATATGTACATTGTGTTATTAAGTTTTGTATTGTATATGATATTGATGATTTTCCAATTTGTTACCAATATTTGCAGCGAAACCAGATAGAGAAAACACGGTACGTTGATCAAACAACTTCTTTTTTTTTTTTTTCCTTTTTGTGTATAAAAATCTCGGCTAAATTATGGATATATACATATGATTGTGTTTGAGAATTGAGATGAGTATTATATAAAAACTAAATTGATGTTGCAGTCAAGGACTCAAAGCAAATTCTCATCTATGTTCTCTGGTACCCAAGACAAATGTAGACAATGTAACAAAACTGTCTACCCACTCGAAAAGGTGAGTACATTGTATGTTAAATGTAGACAAATGTGAACATGTAGAGTAAATGAAAATTTACGAACATTTACAGGTGACGATGGAAGGTGAACCGTATCATAAATCGTGCTTTAAATGTGCTCATGGAGGCTGCCCTCTTACACACTCATCATATGCTGCCCTTGATGGTGTTCTGTACTGCAAACATCATTTTGCTCAACTCTTTATGGAGAAAGGAAATTACACTCATGTCCTTGAGGCCGCAAATAGAAAGAGTAACGTAAAGCCTGAGGATGTCGCACCCGAGCCACCACCACCAGAGGAGGAAGGTGGCGGAGATGGAGGAGGAGAACCAGCAGCAACGGATGAGGATGATAGCCAACCAGAGCCACCGCCCGAGGAAGAGCAACCACAGGAAGAGGAGCAGTCCTAAATATACGCGTATACTTTATATATACACACACATATATCTTGGTTTCTTTGTCAATGTAACTTTATCATGATCCTTTTTTTTTCTTCACCATTGAAATTGTGAGTTTTCAGTGGTATTTACTTCCAAAAACTATATGTAATTCAGTTTATGATTTATATAATGTGCAACCTTTTAAAATTCATATATAAATCAAGGAACTATCTTGAGGATATGTGTAATGTGTCAAAAAGTTATTGTTACATACATTTTTTTGTAATAAGGCTATAAAGTAACTGCTTGATCCAAGTCGAATTTGATTTCCGCAGTCCCAAAATCCATTTCCATCATTACGAAATATTTTCTTTGTTACACTACAATTCATGTGCAGCGACAACTTTTGGCACAAAACGTAAAACATTTGTGCTAATATAAAATTACAAGCAAACTGTGACCTAGCAAGCTAGTTCAAAAAGATTGCAATCAAATCGGGGGTTGATTCTTCCAGTATTCATCTTCCCACATTTCAACTTGTCTAATTGTTCTTGTTCTGTTGTCTATAATGTCTTTAATAGTCGTTGGGTCATATGGTGGGGGCAGAGTACACGGGTTTGTTTTAGCAGGGTGTTGCACAAGTGAATCCTCCATGAACTTCTTCCAGATTCCATTTGATAAGCATACCATGGACTCGGAACATAGCTCCATTGCATTTGTAGGGACACTGGGTTTGAACCTCAAGAGCTTAGCGTATTCCGTCAACAAGTGTAACATGTAATCATAAACGTGTTCCATGTTCATATCATCTTGTGTGAACCGGCTTGACTCCTTACCCATCTCTTGTGCCTAGTGAGGTTCACAAAACTAACCCATGTGACTCAAACAAAATAACATAAAGTCATTCTCTTACAATTTTATGTCGTTGTGACAACCAAAATAGACTTACTAATAACAACATATTCTGCAGATCAAAAATGTTTTCGTGTGGAATACGATCATTTTACCTTAGAAGTATGATTGTTGCCCCACTCGACAGCAAACTTAAGAGATTTACATTTGTCGGTTTCTCGAATAGGCCAGAAATGCTTGAGTGGTTCCAACCCTCTAGCAAAGAAAGAGTAGTAATGCAGTGTGATGTATAACGTTGGCGAATCACATGCCAATATATATTTCTCGCTCACTGACCATCCCCATCCTTCAACGTATATCTTATACCTGCCAACGGATTTTCTTAATAAAGAAAAATCATATTTATAGTATTGTCAAATACTAAAATCAATCTTATACCTGTGGGTACATTGATCTTGGACGTTAGATTGCTTGAATCCGTGCGTAGATTCCTTTTTCCAATCCTATTTTCCATACAATATAATAGTAAGTGCAATATATGACACCAATATAACATATATACAAAAACAATAAATAAAATTTATATGGATTAAGAAAGAAAGAAATAAAAACCTGAACAAATAAACGAGTATCCCAGTCCAAATGAGAAGTGTGATTAACGTTGCACTTGAGAAGGTCCATCCTGATAGGGGAGACACTGGGATTTCCCTTCCAATAAGCATAGGGTTCCCTGTCCTTCCATTTCACTCTCTTGTTTCCTTCTTTAATGTCCTTCAATGCAATGTCCCATGGCTTTTGATTTGTTTCTGCCCTATTACAGCAGAATTGAATATAAATTTTATCTTTATATATAGCATCACATCATTGTTAAGACAAGCTATCACTACAAGAAAAAGGCGTTTTGGCAATGAGGTTGTCACTAAAAGACAAACGGTATCGCCGAAGGGCTGTTTTCTTGAAGTGTATATCGCATTTGTGAAAAAGTAACTAAGTAACTCCCAACACCATCGTCGTCCACGTGTTATAGGTTCCAATGACGTTTTTGACATGTAAACAGTTTTACCCGTCCTTAAGGTAGATAAACTGTTTCTGGGGGTCTTGCAAGGATTTAGGACCAAACTCAAGACCTCCAGATATAATGATATTAATCACATACTTATCCAACCATTAATTGCTCGTTAAGTTTCACCTTATTTGTTTAATAATAACTACTCGTATATATGAATACAAGTATTAAAGTAAAGCAAATTAAATAGGATAAGTGATACTAAAGATTAATTACTTACCATCCCCAAAAGGACCAATCTGGCATGACAATATCCAAGCTCCAAGGATCAGAGCAATAACTAAACAATGGTGGAGGTCCAGGATTTGGCCCCCTAAACGGCTTTATGTTTAACACAGGCCGATCACCACAGTCAAACATAAGTTCAAGATCAGGAACCCTGCCCGGATACCGCCTTAATAATTGTTGAAACCCCCACATTGTAAACAAGTCTCGAGTCTGGAATGATTTTCTGAATTTTTCTATATATGCTTTTCCTTCAACGATTGCTAGCCTGAAATGTGCGCTCTTTCCAGCTACCTCCACCATCTCTCGTGTGATCCCTGTATCTCTCCAATGACGTAGATCTTCATGGATCCAACGAAAGTAATCCGGACACGTCTTGACCGATATACCATCTAAATTTTTGTGACTTGTTGGATAGTACTTTGGACAAGTTGATGTTTGATTCCATATAAGGCAGTCAAGAGGCAAATGATCATCATAAGCCTCTTTTGCTTCGAATAACTGCAAGATTGATTGACCTGAAAACACAGACTACGAGCGCAATGAAGGACACTAGTCAGATTAATTAGCACATATAATGAACACCGTTATGGCAAATTAGCAACACAATTCAAAAATACAACATATTACCTTTTTAGCTAGGCATGATATAAGTAAATTGTTACAACTTTTAAAAGCCTTGATATATAGTTATAAATTTTACTTTTGTATAAGAATCTGCTAAGTGTAAATGGAACATGAGGCCATTTGGTTCAAAGATTTTAATGCAATTTGATAAAATTGGAATTTTTTATGTTAATCTAACAAGATAGGGAAAAAAAAATCCAAATTCTTTTCCATCAAATTCCATTAAAATCTTTTTGAACCGAACAACCCTGAGTTTACGTTTAACTAATAAAACTTACAAGGTCGAAGCGTGTATCAATCAAGAACATGAAAAGGAAAGCATATACCGCAACTGGAACCAACAAAATACAAGATGCAATAATAGCATAATTATTACGACGTCGACTATATGATGGCCTCAGCCAGTATATCTTCTTGCACTTCTTTTCATATAAGTCTTTCATATTTCGTACCGTTAGTTCTCGTTAATATGTTCTCACCTTTCTAACTATATATAGAAGCTAGCAAAATATATCACGTTTAAATGGGTAGAGGACCGAGTATATATCATGTGAAAACAAGCATGGCGCCTTGAACTATTTGTAAGAGATAAATAACTTTAATTATATGATGATTCAAAATGTGACCAAAATCACTGAAATATCATGAGATCGATACATATTGCTAAATTAAGGCAAAGATAAGTCATCTTTTTTATGGGTCATTATTGGTACCTAGCTATCACCATTTATATATTAGTTAACAAGTTTGGTTCCATGTAATGTCGTTTATCATGCTCTACGGAATAAAGTAGTCGATGAATTAATCCTGCAACTTTATCAACTTTTTTTTCACTTTTACCATTATACTAAGGGGAACAAGAAAAGTAGTTAAACTAAAGCCATGAATTAATTTGCTTTGATTTATGCGTGAGGAGTGAGTAGTTTCTTATGGAAAACCATACACGTCGTATCATTGGGTGCAAATTTTTTTTTAAGCCAATTTTTAGGTCAATGTATCATTTTCCATTTCTCCATTATGATTCAATAATATTGTAGACAACCTTTAACTTTACGTTCGTACGTACAATCTGTATAATAATCTTAAGATAATATAATCATAAGTATCGATGGATTTCCCCGTTACGCGCGCGTACATAAAATTTTGTTCCGCGTGGCATATATATATAGTTCCACAACATTTGTAGTCACACTCTATATATATATATATAGGTGTGAACTTCAAGAATTTAGCATATGCTATCAATAGATGTAAGTATGTAACATGTACGAGTAATTATAACGTATTTCATCAATTAACCGGCCGGCTTGACCCCCCATCTCTTCTGCCTATCGAGTTCATGGAAATAAATAAAATCCTTAATCATTTTGGTCTTTACGAAAAGACCAACTGCCCATCCGAAAAAGAACCTCCAAGATCAAAAGTTTGTGTGAATTGCAAGTTTACATTGCAATTGTGATTTCACTCAGCTGCAAATTAATTTAAGTGATTTACATTCTTTGTCTATGTCGTGAACAGACCGAAGTTAAAGGGCTTGAGTGGCCCCAACCCTCTAGCTAATTTCCACCATTTAGATCCGCCACTGGTCATGATGTAATTACACTCCGCAGTATCAGAAACTCGAGATGTGTGGTGAAATTGTACATTGTCGACCGTACTAGATCACAACACATGCACCATAGCTATATGCATTAAGCGATACAAAATACATTGTTCAAGAAGATATATTCTCAACTTGGACCTTTAAAAGTCAAAACAGCATACCTGGGCCAAAACTAATCTATGGGCCAGAACTGAAGTACAGGCCGAAACTAAAGGTTGGCCCAAAACTAAAAATCGGACAGAAACTAACCAAAAGCCCGTAACTATCCAGAGATCCAAAACCATTTCCAACATTATGAAAAATTTTCTTTGCTAGACTACTATATTGACTACTATATCACGTGTAGAAATAACTTTTGGCACAGAATGTAAATTAGAACCCGTTGGCCGGGTGTTTAAGGGGGGGAATGGATAAATATATTTTCCAATTTTGTTATCGAGCATAATCTTCATAAAAAAAATATAAAAAAAAAAAAAACAAGAAGAAGAAGGGGGTAGGAACATGAGCATACACAGCCTATAACTCATTTTTTGTGAAACATCATTTTCACATATGGATCACAAGATATACAATAGTTTCTTCACTTGCTTTATGTAAGTTTTGAACATGTGACCTGCAACATTCATCTGAGCCCATATGGTCACATGATGGTGCTACTATTGGGTTTCACCCCTTTAATTATCAAGCATAAATTTGAAGTCAAGGGAATTAGTAATATAGTTTTTCAAATTCTCAGGAAAAAATATAGCCAAATGAACTTCTTTTAAATTACTGATAATTGTGACCATAATGTAAAACATTTGTAATACTAGTAAACTACAAGCAAACTGTGACCTAGCAAGTGCAAAAACAGATTGTAATCAAATCAGGGGTTGATTCTTCCAGTATTCATCTTCCCACATTTCAACTTGCCTAATTGCTCTTGTTCTGTTGTCAATGATGCCTTTAATAGTCGAGGGGTTGTATGGTGGGGGCAGAGTACATGGGATAGTTTTTGCAGGGCGTCGCACAAATGACTCCTCCATGTACTTCTTCCATTTGCCATTTGAGAGGCATACCATGGACTCGAAACATAGCTCCATTGCATTTGCAGGAACGCTGGGTTTGAACCTCAAGAGTTTAGCATATTCGGTAAGTAAGTGTAACATGTAATCATAAATGTTTTCCATGTCCATTTCATCTTGTGTGAACCGGCTTGATTCCTTGCCCATCTCTTGTGCCTAGTGAGGTTCACAAAACTGTTTTATGTCTTTGTGAAACACCAAAATAGCCTCACAAAAAACAGCATATTCTGTAAATTAAAAATGTTTTCGTACGTGTGGAATATGATGTTACCTTAGAAGTGTGATTGTTGCCCCACTCGACGGCAAATTTAAGAGATTTACATTTGTTGGTGTCTCGAATAGGCCAAAAATGTTTGAGTGGTTCCAACCCTCTTGCAAAGAAGGTGTAGTAACGCGGTGTGATGTATAACGTTGGTGAATCACATGCCAATATATATTTCTCGCTCACTGACCATGCCCATCCTTCGACGTATATCTTATACCTACCAACGAATTTCCGCAATAAATAAATCATAGTTATAGTAAATTCGTAATAGTCAAATACTAAAGTTTTAAGTATACCTGTAAGTACATTGATCTTGGATGTTAGATTGCTTGTATCCCTGCACAGATTCTTCATTCCAATCCTACTTTCATACAAAATAATATTATGATATCCAGACTGTACAAATTATTAATGTCGCAGTGTGATGAATGTATAAAAAGAACTTTTGGACGAAATAATCTATACAGTAGATTGTACTAGTTATTAATGACCCATTCAAATTTGATTTTGACCCAAATGCGACCGAAACAATAAAATTTTATATGGATTAAGAAAGAAAGAAATAAAAACCTGAACAAATAAACGAGTATCCCAGTCCAAATGAGAAGTGTGATTAACGTTGCACTTGAGAAGGTCAGCCCTGATAGGGGAGACACTGGGATTTCCCTTCCAATAAGCATAGGGTTCCCTGTCCTTCCATTTCACTCTCTTGTTTCCTTCTTTAATGTCCTTCAATGCAATGTCCCATGGCTTTTGATTTGTTTCTGGCCTATATATATATTGCAAGTTTGCAACACAAGTGAGTTAATACTTGGTACAAATATTATAACATCATCATATAGTTAATTAAGAAAAGTTATATTATATAGTTTATCTTCATTTGTATAAACTGTATTAGATTTTATAAGTATATTAAATACATGTACATCCTCAATTATGGTCAATGTGTATTATTTTTCAATACAAAAAAAATGTATTCGTCATTACTAATCTTATCTTTTTTTCATTCAAATAAGCTTTTTATCATTTTGAAATTTCAAGATGAATGAATCGTGGCAAAAAAAAGAGAATAATGATGATAGATGATGCAAAAGAACTTATAGATGAATAAAGATGATTATTACATTGGTGACAACGTTGGACGAAATAAAAACGGGAAAATGGTAATAAAAAAGTTCTCTCAAGTTTTTGTGTATGAATAATATAAGTTTTTTCATGCAAATTTTTAATTAACAAATTAATTTCTTATAAGTGCGTAAGCAATTGATCATAGATCCATTGGTACCGCCACTATGTGACCATATGGACCCACAAGATGAAGACTGTAAGGTCACGAGTTCAAATCTAGTCAAACGCAAATGGAGTGTTCCATGTGTGAGGATAATACTTCACCAGACATGAAATTTATGCGGTGTGTGTTATGGGTACCAAGATGGTACATGGGACTGGGGGATTCCCACCCATTTACTTTCTTTTTTTTTTCTTTTAAGTAACATTTTGGTATTTCGCCAAGTTTGACGGGTTTCTCTCTCTTTCCACCCTCTGCTCCCTCACCTCTAACGGCTCTTTCTCCTAGATCTTGGATCGGAGATTGAGCCTATGATTTCGAGATTCAGATCGTGTATTTGAGATTGAGAGTTTGAGATCGAAATTATTCACATCCAGTTAAAGCTTCCACTCCGGTGGATCTAACCCTATTTTTTACACTCTTTGGGCCGGAGGCCCCTTCCACTTTGGTGGATCTGGAAACAGCCTTTCTACTTTATGTAGGGATAAGGTCTGTTTACATCATATCTCCCCCGTACCCCGGCCTAGCCGGGATTGGGCACCGTTGTCGTTGTCGTGTGTATAAGTTTTTTGCAAAAATTGATATAACTTTTATATTTGTTCATGTTCATGCTTTACTTATAAACAAAATATATGTAATCACTTTTCAACTTTCGTTTTTATTATCTTTTTGATTCAAAAAACAAACAGGAATAAAACAAGCAATCCTAGGATCAAGATCCTCTAAAGTTATAATCAATTTTATAGGTGAAGTTGATAATTTTGACCTTTGGATTAAAATCAAGAGTCAAAATTCAAATATCAACTTTGAATCTTGGACCTTTGATTTTAATCCAAAGGTTAAGATACACTCAACTTCACTTATGAAGTTGATTATAACTTTAGAGGATCTTGATCCGCAATCCCAAACGTCTTTATAACCTAGAGTTGGTCGAGCTTTTGTTGAATTACTGTTTATGGAAAAGATAGTCTGAACTAATGCAGACAGTCTAAATGGGTCAATTCGTTCATGAAAAAAAAAATACAATTAGTATGACAAAAAACTTGAGCATGCAATTGATAAAAGCATATTTTAAAACCATCATGAGACAAGAATGATTACTTACCATCCCCAAAAGGACCAATCTGGCATGACAATATCCAAGCTCCAAGGATCAGAGCAATACCTAAACAATGGTGGAGGCCCGGGATTTGGCCCCCTAAAGTACCGCTTTATGTTCAACACGGGCCGATCATCACAATCAAACATAAGTTCAAGATCAGGAACCCTACCAGGATACCGCCTTAACAATTGTTGAAACCCCCACAAGGTGAACAAATCTCGAGTCTGGATTGATTTTCTGAATTTTTCTACATACGCTTTTCCTTCAATGATTACTAGCCTAAAATGTGCACTCTTTTTAGCTACCTCCACCATCTCTCGTGTGATCCCTGTATCTCTCCAATGACGTAGATCTTCATGGATCCAACGAAAGTAATCCGGACATGTCTTGATCGATGTACCATCTATACTTTTGTGACTTGTTGGATAGTTCTTTGGGCAAGTTGTTGTTTGATTCCATACAAGGCAGTCAAGAGGGAAATCATCATGAACCTCATTTCTTCCTGATTGCAAGATTGATTGACCCGAAAACATAGACTACGAGCACAATGAGGGACACTAGTCAGTAAAAAAAACACTTTTATATTACAAAATGGCATCAAATTAGCATATATATAGTCATTAAAAAGATTTTTATAGGTTATAATGTAATTTAGTTGTTAGACCTTTTTTGCTTAATTAGTATGCTGCAACATATATACTGACAAACTTTTTGGGTTTGATTAATGAAACTTACAAGGTCTAACCGCACATCAATGAAGAACATAGCAAGAATCCCAAATACCACAACTAGAACCAACAAATTACAAGTTACAACAGCATAATTACGACAACGACGACCATATGAGGGCCTTAGCCAGTATGTCTTCTTACACTTCTCTTCATATGAGTCTTTCATATTTCGTATTCACTTGTTAATATGTTCACACTTTCTATATATGTAAGCAAAATGTATCACGTTAAAATGGGTAGGGGGTAGGGGCCGAGTATCATGCATATATGGTTTGAGGGCTATATGGCGCCTGAAATTACATGTGAAAACAAGCATTGTCCTTGAACTAATTGTGAAGGATAACTTTAATTATATGAAAATATGGATAAAAATGTGACCAATGTCATAGAAATATCATGACATCTTGTTATACATATTGCTAATTAAGGCTAATACAAGTCATCTTTTTATTCCAGGCATCCAAAAATTAAAGTCATCTTTTATATATAGTGGTACATAGCTAGCTATCACCATTTATTTTGATTGACACAAGTGGTGTTGTAATATATGAAGTTTGTCATGAATTATTTGCCTTCAACTTTATCAAACTTTTTTCGCTTTCTACTTATACAGTTATACCAAGGGGAAGAAGAAAAGTTAAACTAAAGCCACGAATTTAGTTGCTTTTATCTCTACCTTAACGTGAGAGTACGTAACTTCTTATTCAAAACTACTAGCATGACACCCGTGTAATGCGGCCTTAGTCATGCTGAGGACGGTGTAATAATGGGGTATAACCTAGTAGATATACATACTTTATGAAAATTGATGTAGATGGTTAATAGAGATGTTTGAAAATATAAAGGACTGACAATGTAATTTAATCATTAAGTGTATTTTAGACAATAATACATGTAACCTTTAAATGGAGGTGTTTTTTTATTAGATAGTATAAAACTATAGATAAACTCATGACAATATGGGCCGGGTTAGCCCATTTGATAGAGCTTATACTCTTATAGGCTCTTGGATAAAATTTCAACATATCTTGATTGAAATGAATTCCATATTACATAAAAATAAAAATAAAAAGTTGGCTTCAAGATCTTATATAGTTATATACGTATATATATGATACACTTTAAAGTAACAATACAACATTTTAGTGATAACTTGATCATATGTTCTGATTCTTCCAAAATTCGTCCTCCCATGTTTCAACTTGTTTTATAACTCTTGTTTTATTGTCTAAGATATCTTTAAGGGTCGAAGGATCATAGGGTGGAGGCATATTACATGGGATTCTATCCGTAGGTTCTTGCACGAACGATTCCAACATGAAATCCCTGAACTTCTGTTCCGCGGGGCATGCCATTGACTCTGAACATAGTTCCACAGCATTTGGAGTCATACTAGGTGTGAACTTCAAGAGCTTCGCATATTCTATCAATAGATGTAACGTGTAGTCATAAACGTAGTCCATCTTGACTTCCTCTTGAATAAACCGGCTTGATGCCACGCCCATCTCTTGTGCCTATCCAATGCATGAAAAAATAAATGAAACACTTGATCAAAGATCAAAAGTTTGTGTATTAATGCAAGCAAGCTAGTTTACCTTGGAAGTGTGATTGTTCCCCCACTCAACCGCAAATTTAAGTGATTTACATTTGTCTGTGTCGCGAACGGGCCAGAAATGCTTGAGGGGCGCCATCCCTCTAGCGAAGAAAGTGTAGAAACGTGGGGTGATATATAATGTTGGTGAATCACAAGCCAATATGTATTTTTCGCTCACTGACCACGCCCATCCTTCTACATATATCTTGTACCTGTACTCCATGAATGATTGATTAATAAAAAAAAAATAAGAACCGAAGAGTCAAATAGGATGTAGTATTCGATCAATATATATATTTACTTTAATTACCTGTAAGTACATTGATCTTTGATATTAGAACTCTGAAATCCATTTGTAACTTCTTTAGCCCAATCCTGTTTTATACAACTACAACATAATTAATCCATATATCTACAGTAGTATATTATGTTATACATAACTCAATCTTAAAACCAGTTTTTTATGTAAATTACAAAAAATTAATCTAAATAAATATTAAAGCAAGTGCATAATAAATAAAAATAAAATAAAAATGGCTTACCTGAAAAAATAAACGAGTATTCCAGTCAACATGAGTAGTGTTGTTTACGTTGCATTTTTTGAGGTCAACTCTGATAGGAGAAACAGTAGGGTTGCCCTTCCAATAAGCATAAGGTTCCCTATCCATCCATTTCACCTTCTTGTTTCCTTGTTTAATCTCTTCCAATGTCACTTCCCATGCCTTTTGGTTTGTCTCTGGCCTGTACGTACAACAAATAAATGATTACTCAATGATAAGCCACCTATTCAGTACTTATTTCTATATATTAATGAAGTTTATGTCTTTTAATGAGTCTATGTTGCTACGGATGGCAAAAAAAAAAAAAACCGTACCCAATGGGGAAACCTAAATGATAAAATCCTAACCGATAATCTAAGAGTAATCACATATATTTATACTTCTTTGTTGTGTTAACTTGATTGTGAATGGAAGTGCCAATATTTGGCTACTGTTTTAAATGACTCTATGTGTTACCGACAATTTGGCCTATGAGTCTTGATAACTATATACTTAGTTAATCAAATATACTAGAGGTTCAAAGTTCCCCAAAATAACTTCTTGAATTGCTTGATTATATAGGAAGACTTTGTTATCTTAGCATTTTGGAATCATAATCTTTAATAACATTGATATTTTGACATTATACCTATAAGTTGTAAAGCATCACAACCTGATCGACTATATAGCTTGTAAAAGGGATTACAAAATATTAAAATATATTAAAGGATCCCCGATTACCCGTGTTGTTACCCGATGGTTAGTAAATAAACGGGGACCCGTCGGGTCTGGGTCCGGGTTTGGGACGGGGATTTTTAATCGGGTCTGGGTCCGGGATTACATAAACCCGGACCATACCCGACCCGTTGTCATCCCTACTAATGGGGTAAGTTGCCGTTTCTAATTAAGGTCTTAACACAAACCTCCTAGGTAAATATCTTGGGATGACAGATAAATATGAGTAGTTCAGTTAGACTGTGTACATGCATCTTAAATAGAAAAGACTACGCATTCTAGTAACTGATTTATAAAAAAAGTATTTGGGTTATTTTATATTGTTTAGAACCTATGTAGCAAATACCTGTGTTATTAGGGCCGGGAAGGTTTATATTGGAGTAATACGAGTATTTATTAAAATAAAATGGACAGTTAGTTGTTACTTTGAGCAAAATACATGTATCAGTTATATAATCTAATCTAATTACTTTATAACCTTATTAATTTTGTTAGAAGCTTTTGTCTTTCTGTTATATATCATTTTTTTAGCCTTAATTTCTTCATCTTGAAATGGTATTAGTCAAGACAAATAATGGACGTATTCAAATTAAGACTGAGTTGTCTAAACTGAAAGAGTTGACTTATAGATTGATTAATTCATATTGCCAATCTCATATTTTCTACTAATTTTTAGTTCATGGAAGTATTAGAATTTGTCCCACTTGACCCTAACCATTTTCATTTTGCATTAATAAGTTGTGCAAGTATTCTTTCTAGCAAGTAAGTGATAATTGATGATAAATAATTTGGTTAAAAAAATATAGCGAAATATTTAGAAAAAGAAGAAGAAAACTAATTAAGTAATATAGGGAGACATAAATTACCATCCCCAGAAAGACCAATCTGGTGCGACAATATCCAAACTCTCGCGATCTGAGCAGTATCTGAATAGCGGTGGAGGTCCATTTGGTCCCTGAAAGCGTCTAGCATTGATCACGGGTCTATCATCACAATCAAACATAAGTTCCAAATCAGGAACCCTGCCAGGGTACCTTCTTAATAATTGTTGAAACCCCCATAGCGTAAGTAAATCTCGAGTCTGAATGGACTTTCTAAATTTTTCTATATACACTTTTCCATCAAGGATTATTAGCCTGAAATGGGCCGTCGACTTTGCTCTATCCACCATGTCTCTTGTGATCCCTGTCTTTCTCCAATGCCGTAGATCTTCATGGATCCAATGGAAGTAATCAGGACATGTTGTGATTGATGAATGGTTTAGATTTTTATGAGTTTTTGGGTAAGTATTTTTGGGGCATGTTAGAGTTTGATTCCAAGCAAGGCAGTCATCAAGAGGTGTTTCATGAACCTTTTTCGTTGTTTGGAATTGTAGGATCGATTGACCTGCAAACGAGGACTACATATAATAGTTACATTATTAGCACAAAAAACAACAAATTTAAATATCGTTCACTTGAAACAAAAAAAGACTTCACTAAATACAATATTTTCTACAATATGTAGAAAATAAATCATGTGGTCTACTGCCTAGCTAACAATTCTTTTTTTTTTTCTCTTTCTCTTTGTGTTAATTTAACTTACTTACTTACCGTCTTCATTTAAAACTTAATATAAAAGCATGCATAATTAAACTAATTAAAACTCTTTTAACAAAAAGTTAGGCGTATGATAAAGACTTACAAAATCTAACCAGCACGCAGCCATCACAAATACGAAAAGGAAAGTGAATACCGAAACCATGAGCACCCGAGCGCGGGTTGATGTAGCATGATTATTGTTGTTACCAAATGCTGGTCTTAGCCAGAATGTGTTCTTACACTTCTCTTCATATAAGCTCTTCATTTCTGAAAATTGTTAAAGGTTGCCTCATGTTACTCTATTTATCCACATGCTGGGCTTTTGAGGTAGCCCATGTTTTAGAGCATTATATGCTGCATGTAAAAACAAACATTAATTAGCGTTGAAGCTAATTGTGAGAAATTCATGGGTAGTGCAATAGAAGCCGTTCCTTATCTTTATATATACTAAAAATCTTTATACGAGTATTAAATAAAACAATGTTGTGACAATCTTTTTACAAAAATAACTTATTTGTTACCTTTAAACTTTTTCTTAAAATTTAATTTTTTTGTTTAAATATAAATACTTTTCTTTTTACAATATTTTGCATTTTTATTTTTTTCTTATTTTCTGATGTTATTTTTTTAAATTGTTTTTGTTTTCTTTTAAAAACTCTAATATATCATATATGGTATTTTAAGTTGCATAATCTAAATGTTTTTGTCCTAACAGATTTTTAAATTATCCGTATATCATGCGCGTTAATAAGCTAATGATAAGGTATACTATTTAGAGGTTATAATTACCGTTGGACTGTCGCAATGTCAATGACAGAGATACGTTTTTATTTATAAAAAATTGTTAATATGTCCGGGTTGAACCCGGGTTAATTATCTAGTATATACTAAAATACAATTAAACTATCCTCAATGGACCAATTACATACTTCAATTTCTTAACATTAATTAAATCAACACATGTCTAAATTAATTTACACTTTTTGATTTTCCATCACCAATTTATACTTTTAACCAAATTTAAAAATAAATATTAATTTAATATTATTGTTATTAGTAATTGTAATCAAACAATAATTAGGATCATCATTTGGTTTTTCATCACCATTTTACACTTTAACTCAATTTAAAAATATTTATTAATTTAATATTATTGTTATTAGTACTGGTAGTCAGACTATAATTAGGATAATCATTTGGTTTTTCATCACCAATTTATACTTTAACTCATGTAACACCCCGAGCTAGGGCTCGAAATATTACGGAAATCATATAGCACAAGGAGAGATTATCGTAGGCAACTAAATGAATTTAAAGGATCCAGTGAATCCACAACAAGTTAAATATTCATACAAATGCACAAGGAGCAAACGACCATCAAAGTTTACAAAAGAATATTCTAGAGATGGCTATCGATCCTAAGTATTAGGCAAAAGTGGGCGAATGAATCCTTGATCCACGTAAGTCCATGCCCGAGTCAAAAACTATCCAACAATCATGCATCACGTCCTTGATTCACCTAATTTCCTGAAAAGTGTACTAACAAGTCAACACTAGGTTGGTGAGTTCGTAGTAGTGGTCCAAGAGGAACCACCGACGATAAACACAATCACATAAATAAAGACAATCACTGCATACTAGTAGTCTTACATGCCATCCAACCAATGCATCACGATAAAATAAAGCGTGAGAATAAACCAATGCAAAGTCAATGTCATGATGCGGATGTTATGCATGCCAAAGCCAAAATGCATATGATATGTATGGCCATCGTGCCATCTGTGCAACGATACAAGTCATCACCATGACCAATATGGCATCTCAAAAACGTCGGCGAATATACGTCTATAAACCCGGATGACTCAACACCAGTGTATACGTCTACACCTTGATATACTCATTTGTCTCATCAGACAACCATATCATCTCAAATGCATAACCATCACAATGCAAGCCCAAAGAACCATCAATCCAACAACTATTAAACCAACAATCATTAAACAACCAATATGATCAATCTATACATACATACACTTATGAGGCTTGCTTTCAAAGAGTCCACATCTCAAACCTTTTGAAAGCGAAGTCGGCTTCCATGTATGCACATCTGTCCTAATATATCATTTCTCAATACCAACATACACATAACAATTCAATTCATCCATCAATCGTCATGCAATCAACAAACAACTAAATTTAACAAACAAACACACAATGTACACTTTTCAGCCCGAATCTCAATAGAGTAGGGAGAACTCACCTTGAGCGGTTACAACAAGTTAAAGTCAAACTATAAACGTCCAACAATCACTTCGTGTGTGTCACCTATCAAATACACATTTTACAATCACAAATCAAACCCTAATCATAGCTTTAGAAAAGTAACTCAGCCTTAGAGGACAATTGGGACTTGACTCGGTTACGCCACAACCCTAAAGTGTCTTATTGGTTCAACCAAATATGAACAAGGACAATTTTTCACATCATTTTTGGAAATGGCAGTGGATTCAAGCTATAAGGATTATACCATGATAAAGTAGACTCTCTCACGATTCCAACGATAGGTCATACGCCTAAAACGGACTTACGGTTCAAAAGTTATAAGCGTTTGAAGTTGACATAGGAAAAACGTTCGGAAACTGACCAGCAACATTCCACTGCGCCGCAGTGGGGTCTGACCCTTCCCACTGCGCCGCAGTGAGATATTTCTGCCCCCAAACAAGCAGCTCCAACACCCAAACGACCCACAACTCATTTAGACTCAATTTCTTAACACAAGACACGAATTTACAGCTCATAAACTCAACTTTTGACATACATAACATGTTTCAACTTCAACCAACACAATCCCTTACCAAAACTTGATTCATTAACACAAAATCTTGCATAAATTCGGCCATGAACAACCCTAAGAACAACCACATTTCGATTTTTGACTTTCTAATTGATTATGGACACATTTAAATCGTTTTTGAGCATCAATAGATAAAACCCACAACAAAAATACACTTATTAACCCACAATTTGCTTCAAATCACTCTTGACCTTCACAAACCCTAATTAAACCCTAATTTTTGACCCAAACCCGATTCATGACCCGTACTTACTTGAAATCAACTATAAAAAAGTAAATAAACATAGAATAAAGGGTTATGGAGCAAGTCTAACTTACCAAAATCTCCACCAAGCTCTCAAACCTGAAATTTAACCCGAATGAGATGTTTCCTTGCACTTTGGAACCCAAGTTCTTGATATGATGTTAAAATGATGATAAGATTTATTATTATTGCATTAACTAAGCTTGAATTACCATAGATTGTGAATTAACTTAGAGAGAGAGAAAAATGTGCGTGTGTGTGTGTGTGTTTTGTAAGAGATTAAGAGAGAGAGAGATGAGAAGAAATGAGAGGAAGGGAAGGGATAAGATGGGTGGGGGGATGGGTTGACTTGATTAAGTCATGGACCATGGTTTTGATCCATGGGTTGACCCACCATCATACCACTAATTAACTCATAACCCACGACATATCATCTAGCACACCGCCAATCAACCCATCGAGTATAAAGTTAGTTATTTTAACTACAAAATAGACTTAAAGATAGCATTAGATACCATAATTCATCAAATTACACTTAAACTCAAATTTCACGGTTGTTACAACCCAATTTAAAAATAATTATTAAATTAATATTATTATTATTAGTAATTGTAATTAGATTATAATTAGGATAATCATTGTTATTCTTAGAATTTGGAATCAAACTATATTTATGATACAGATTCTTCACACACACACACACACACACACACACATATATATATATATATGTATGTATGTATTAACCATGCAAATAAAAACACAACACATGAAATCATTGAAAATCCATGAACCAACTGCTATTTTTATTGTTCTTAAGAGCCATGGCTAACAAAAATAAAAATACTTTTTTGCATGACATCAATAAAAACTCGGTTAATGATGTATCAAAGTTAAGATATTGCTTCTCTGAAATAGTGTAACATCTTAAAAAAAAATTAGCCAATGAAAATTAAACTTTATTATAGTTTTAACATTAAAATAATTTCCTAGTATTTATATTTTGGATATGGGGTTAATTTAGTTGGAACTTTAATGGATAACAGGTATTTTACCCACCAAAAATCAAAAGGGGCGTGACATCCTTGGGAGATGCCAGCCATGTTTCTTTCCTTTCTTCCATTCATTTTCCTCATTTTCTTCTTAATCAAATTCTTCTCTCAATTTATATCTAACAATTTCTTACTTTCACATTAATCAAACAATCTTTCAAGTGAATAATAATAACAAAAACAATAATCTTCAAGTAAGGAATTTCAAGTTTGAAGAATTTGTGTATGTGAAGTGTGTGTGTCGACACACATAGTATAGGAGGATGAAAAGTGTGATTCAATTTCTTAGTCTTAACTCTTATTTCCTAAAGGTAAGGATTTCTATAACTTAACTTTTATTAACTTCAAAGATTAGGGTTCATGCAACTAGTGAATATGGGTTTTGGGGGTTTTTCATAAAATGGGTTATATGGAGTAATTTCAATTTAGGGTTCTTGAATAGGTAGGAATTGGGGGTTTTCAAAAAGTGGGTTATTTACTTGAATTTAAGCTAACAAATTGAAGATTTTGAGTAGTAATGTAGTATACTATATAGAAGTGATAATGAAAAGATGGAAATAATGAGTTTTGAGTAAAATGTTATATGGTCATATTGATAAGATAAAGAAATGGTGATCTTTGTATTAAAATGAGTTATGGCCATGATGCTGTGTAAGTAAAATGAGATTTTGAAAGAAGTCAACTTTAAAGAATGATAAGAATGTGAATTATGTAAAAATAGGGTTGGGCATTGAGATGCTAGAAAAGATTGTAATGTATGACTTGTTAGCCTTGTGTATGAAGTAATTGAGCTTGATGACCTTATATGTGTAAATTGTGAATTATTGCTAGGTGGAAAGCAATATGATTGTTAGATGGTTATCATGGATTTGGTTGTCGCGAAAGAGGTGAGTACTCTTACATACGATTATATGTACGTTGGGTCGATTACCATTTGATGGTGGATTCCGTGTATGGTAATCGATTTGGCGTTAGGGCCTAATTTGAGGTCGGGGCCTAAGAACCCCATAGTTGAACTGAAATGAGGCCTAAGAACCTCTTGTTGAATTGAGATAAGGCCTAAGAACCTTTCAGGCTAAGAACCTCTTGAGATTATTGTTTAGCGTATATTGATCCATGTATGTGTTGTTAGCGCAAAAGTGAGTATGCAAGTGATGGTACATTGAAACTCTTGCGTGGGAGACATCACCACCTCGTCCACCCCTTACCCGTTACAAATGCTCTAACATTGAAACTCTTGCGTGGGGGACCCATTGACAGGGACAGAAGCACGAGATGTAGAAAGATTACCAGCAATCCAACTTCTCCACTTTTGTGGGAATCCCATTCGTTGCATAATCGACTCTAGAGAACCCAAATTAAGGCTATCAAATGCCTTTTCTAAATTTACTGTAACCAGAAAGCCATTTTTCTTCTTTTTTTTCAGCCAGGTCCGGTAGGAATGGCAATGGGTCGGGTTCGGGTAGTACTAAACCCGAACCCGATAAGGAATATACGACCCAAACCCGATACCCCGGGTACCTTATCGGGGACCCCATCGGGGATAAAATCATGCCCGAAACCCGATAAGGATAGTTACTTTTCAAAGAAATTTACCAAAACTTGCATGATTTGAGAAAGGATACTACGTATTCTTGATGTTTTGAGAAATGGATGTATAAGTTATTAAACATAGATACAAATTTTGTTGATATTAATGTGAAATATAGATTCAAAACTAAATACTTATAAATATATAGATATAGATATTGATATCGGGTCGGGTCGGGGTAGACATGCCACAGTCCCTGCCCCGAACGGGTTCGGGTATCGGGTTTCCTCATCGGGTTTCGGATTTCCCCGTCAGGTCGGGTTTTTTTTGCCATCCCCCAGGTGATTACCTCATTAGGACCAAAGGCCCGTCAAGAATGTTTCTCTTAGATAGATATGCCGATTGCTCCATCGAGATTACCTTATGAATCACCAACTTGTTGGTGCATCCAATAAGGGTAATAGGCCTAAAGTGAGACAATTCAACCGGGTTCACTGTCTTTGGAACAAGATCAATAAAAGATGAAGAGCAATATGGTGAGAGAGACCCAGTGGAGTAGAATTAAAGAAATAACTTCTGGAAGTCAGGTTCGTACCATGCCCAATATCTCTTTAAAAAGTAGAAATTAAACCCATCAAGCCCAGGGGCTAAGTCATTATCACGCCCCAAAAGAGCAGCCTTTACTTCTTGCGTGGAGAAAGGTTGGATAAGCAGAGAGGTATCCTGATCATCGAGACGACATAGGTGAAAGCAAGTAAGAGAGGGTCGGGAAGGTTGAGGCTCGCGGAAACGATTTGAAAAAAATTCATAAACTTTACTCTTGATAACTTTAGGATTTGTACCCAAAGGCCGTCCAAAGTTGCCCATTTATTCTATTATTGGATGTATTCACATTGACAATCCCATGGAAATAAGATGAATTCTCGTCTCCTTGCACTGCCCATCTTAAGCGAGATTTTTGACGTAGATCCAGATTGACCATAGTTTCATGCTGTAGAACCCGGCTCCATAAATCTGCCCAGAGACCTGATTCAGCAGTAGATAGGGCCCGTGAGTCTGCAATAACATCAAGTTGTTATGTTTGTGATCTAATAGTGAATATCCACTCAATTTCTTTTTTCATTATCAATCACCGGCCATTTCTTAATTCCACTTTTTAACCATTTCAACTTAACCAAAATGGATAAATTTGCACGCCCGTTAAACACAAAAGAAGAGCATAAGGATTGAATTACTTCAGAAAAACCTGGACGGTCCCAAGACTTGAAAAACCGGAATGGGACCGGTCCAAGATCTGTAGAGACAAAAGTAGAAGAACGGGCATATGAATTAAGTACTCTTTCTTGAGAGCCATGGCTGAGACAGTCAGCCACTCAACTGGTAGATCCTTGTCCACCAGGAAACTATCCAATTTACTTGCACTCAAGCCATAATCAGTTTATCACAGTAGTAGGTGAATTTTGAACCACCCATAGGGACCTCATATAGATCAACACCAGCAATAAAGTTATTGAACACCGATCAGCATTGGTAACAATGAATTCAGATCAATGCGAACGCGGACATCCTTAAAAATTCAAAGGTTCTTTTTACTAGTCTAGTGGCCGACTGTCTCAGCCATGGCTCTCAAGAAAGAGTAGTCAGCCGTGGCTCTCAAGAAAGAATACTCTGGCCGACTTTCTCACCACGGACATTGAAAAAACATATGTTTTTAGATAGTTTTTTTTAATTAGTCAGAGTTTTTACTTCAAACATATCCAAAGTTGAACATTTAAATTCATGAAACAGGGCTAGTATTCCAATGGGATCTGGTGTTTAAAGGTCCATAAACTTTGTAAAGTATGTAGAGTATTGTACACTCATCAACTACAGGTGGCAAAAAGGGTAGCTGTGCAAAACATGTAGAATGTACTCGCATGTTTAACATGGGTTGGGTTAAGCTTTACTAACAAACGCAAAATCTACACATTAACCATCAAATTTACAAAGATAAACCATTTAAGGGACTTTATGCATTAGTTATACATTTTTGGCAGCTTTTGACCCAGTTCCTTGTCAGCTACTCAGCTATATTTTCTATATTACCCATTTGACACAGTAGGGTAAAACCATATTCATATTTACAATACAAAAGTTAAAGAAAAAAAGAAATATTATTTGTCCAAAAAAAGAAACCTGCACCCACTAATTTTAAGTTTTTAAGTAAGGCCTATTTCTTTTTTATCCCAAAATGATAAATTGAGCTCGTGCAGGCATTTTGGACGCTGCTAGTCATAGGTGAGCGGGTAGACATTGCCACCTCTATGCTAAAAAATGAGGGATAAAGTAGCAGCTAATTTAAACTTACACGTAGGAATCAAGACCCGTTTTTTCAAGAGTTGGGAATACAACTGCCAGGTCCTAAAAAGCAAATGATGCACCAATCAGGTTTTTTAGACCATGTATACTAAATATTTAGAACAGAAAATCAAAGTTTAAAGTACTGACTGCATAAAAGAAATAGATAGATAACCTTTGAGGACCACTTTGGAAAGGCGGACTTAAAGTCAGGCAGAGAAGTCACACCAGGCCAAGTATCTTCTGTCGCGGTTCCCATGATTCTATAAGTAAAGACACGATATGAATGAGTGTAGATACTGATGGACTCTTGACGAGAGGTTGATCCACTCTTTACGAACCATTATAATAATATAAGCAACCATTAACCTCATTTATTATAACTAAGAGCAGTAATACGGATACAATTATCTAATTGAAGATCTAATGGAAATGGATGATCATTTTGCGTGGAGAAAGTATGGGATATCTTCTGATAGCAGGGATGCAGAGTTCTGTTTATTTTACTATATATAAAATTAGCTTAAGCAAGAAATATATCGAACAAATCGACAGGTGTTCAAAGTGTGTTTTCACTTGCAGCATATAAAAAACTGTTTAGACCATTTTATTTAATAATTAGACTATTATCAAAAAAACGTAGTTTTTCAGATCATACTTGACACCCTAACTATTAATCAAAAAATTCTGGACAGAAGTGTTTCGGGCCAGCCCGACCTGTTTCGACCATTACCTTTTTGACCCGTCCTGTTTCAGCTTATACAGCTAGCTTGAACCAGGACCCACCCTTGTGCCATATCTACTATAGAGGCATCCCACATAGATACAAGATCTTCTAACATTATATAGACTCCCTCCATTCCACAAAAGAACGGCATCAATTTACACTTAATAAAATATTAATGTACACTTAATAGTGTACATTAATATTTTATTCATATTAATATTAATGAATGTTTATAAATTTGTCAAAGGGATGAAAAGTTTTTCAGGATTATTACCTCTCCTCACATGCCCAAATTCGTCCAAAGACTCATGGTGAACCTGGTTCCTGAAAACCCTCACTATTTGTCAAGTAAGGCTCCTCCACCCCAAAAATTTGGTGAAGTCTTCATCAGCGGAGTCTATCCTCTCATCAAGGAAGTACAGGTGAAGTACCTCTTAAAGAGGTTGGGGCTTCATTAATGAGATGGATTGTATATTCTTTGTTAGTGTTTTAAGAACATGTAAGCAGATTGTAAGCAATATATGCTATATTATGTGTTGGTGTTTTAAGAATATGTACGCAGATTGTAAGCAATATATGCTATATCCCGTGTTGGTGTTTTAAGAAATCTATATTAGTTTATATGCGTGTCATGGTTAACTTTAAGTGTTTTAAGCAGGGGACAGTAGCGGCCAGCAGCTTCAATACCCTTGACTGAGATTTGTGTTGTGTAAAGGCTGAGTTCCTCCAATAATGAAAATTTCTTCAAACATCCACTCCAAACTCCATTCAAATCACGAGAAGAAAACTTAACTTCTAGACGTCTAAGCTGACTGGATCTGCCAGAGAAACAAGGAAAATTGGAAAGTTACCATCATTTCGTTGTAAAATGGGATGTATTCTTCTATCTAATGCTAAAGTGCAGATTCTATTGTAAAGACAGAGCACTTGGTTTCAGAAGGGGTTAATGCCTAACATAGCTTCAAACATAAGTCTATCATTTCTATTAGGGTACACATGAAAAAGATATGTAAACTTAGTTCATTTGATCATCATATAAGCAGCCATACTTTAAAACAACAAACAGGTAAAGAAAAGTATCAGCTTGAGCTTGAATATAACTGAAATCAGCATAATATATATTGCCTTGTGAGCTTCCAGTACAATTTGCTTTTTAAATTTTAATAAAACTAATCAATACACATACAGAAAACCATTGAAAAAGGTTATTATTAGTGAAATATGTATGAAATATTTCAGATGTAGTTCTGTAACAGTAGAAGACCTAAACTGAATTATAGAAATCAATTTAGCACGTGAGTTGAATCAAGAAGCAAAAAAAGGAAGCATGTTTTGACTTTTGAGTGTTAGGCCATGTTTGGGTTAGCTTATGCATTCTAGCTTACGCTTATTAAGAAAAGTAGCTTATGACTTACTTTTGTAAGCTAGGAAGTTGTTTTTTAGTGTTTGGATGAGCTTCGGTAATTTTATATATGGATCTTCAGATCAGCCAAATAAGCTAAGTAAATGGGGCTTATGAAAATGGGCTTAAATAAGGTAAAATGCCAAAGCAAATAAGTTTACCCAAACAGTAAGCTAAAAATGAGCTTATCTTACTTTCATAAGCTAATAAATCTATCAAATAAGCTAACCCAAACACCCCCCTTATTATAAAAGCAACTACAAAACGGAGAAATAGAATAAGCTTTCGCATATATACCTATCAGCGATATACCGAAGAAGGCGATGATTGCAAAATTCAGTCATACTAATATCAGATTATCAACCATCTGGCCTTGGCTTCTATCCACAATATCCTTACAAATCTCCTGACATACACGTTTCCGAATTGGGTCTGCCAAAGAAGGGTTGGCCATAGAAACGACCCTCCACATACTGGTTCCTTACAGATTCGACGCCAAGTAGTGCACGCTTTTTGGGCATTCTCAAGTATGTCAAACACACCAACTCTAGACAGTATATTTGCCATTACATCTGAAGGAATATCCAGCCAGTTCCTTTTCGTCGCTTGCTTCTTCTTCACCTGCCATCGTAGCATTGAAACAAACTTCACCTTCTTTTTGCCTTTCACTAGTAGCTTATTTGATTTTGTTTTCTTCATTTCCTTTGGACTGTTGCAGATTTGGTGGTGAAACCCTATGAGTAGGTACATGCTGAAGCAAAAAGTTTACAACTTTTCAACTGGGTATGAAAGATTAGCAGGAAATAGCCCAGAAAAAGCAAAAAAGTTTACAACTTTTCAGATGGGTATGAAAGATTAGCAAGAAATGGCCAAGAAATTTGATGGGTATGAGAAATTATGAACTCAAAATTAGTGAAAATGAGAAACATGGTATTAAAGTTTAGAAATTTCAAGATAAAAAAGACGGACATATTGAGGTAAATCAAAATGTGTACTATCCAAGAATCCTTAACTGGCTAGAAATCCAATACTAACTATTTGGGCTAGATGTAAATTGATAAGTGTAAAAAATAACACACACCACAAAATTGTTAAACTAAAAAGTTAAAAAGTTTAGATGAACAAAATAAATGCATAATAGAAAAGACATTGAAGTAATATAAGATATAAATATATGTTGGAAAACAAGAGAAATGGGTAAAATAAGAAGAAAGGGTGACTAACCAAGAAGGAGAAGTAAAATCTAAATGAAACACATTTGGTGGTGGTTTGAGAACATGGGCGCCGGAAAAAGCTGCCGGATGTGAAAGTTTTCCGATAAGTACACTCGTGAGTTGAGTGGACTGGGGAGAGTGTAGAAGTGGACTGGTCATGAAAAGGAGCTGTGGAATTTTGTACTTTGCAGTATGTTATTTTGTCTTTTAGTTCACAAAGTATTAATTTTAAGTTTGAAGAATTTTTAAAATGATAGTTTAGGAAGATTTATTATTTAGAAATTGATAAATCAATTTAATTTATATGTCTACAAATTAATTTAAAGCCTTGAAAGCTACATACATGAATTTTCAAGGTGCTTTAAAGGGTGGCCAAAGTGGCTGACGGGTCAAGACCCGATTTTTTAGTAGACCCGATTTTTCTAATTTTTATTGTTATGTTTATACATGTGTAATTATTTAAGTCTATTGTAAACTTTAACAATCATCTAAAAACTAAAACATATAATTTAACCCATAAAAAAAACACACATATATACTTTTTATTAGATTAAAAAAAAGTTAAACTCGGAACTAATCAAGGGTGTCTACTGTTTTTCAGTCGTTCATTGTTCATTTATTTTGCATGACAAGTAATTATTTTTATTTATTATTTTATTATGCATAATATATATATATATATATATATATATATATAATATATATATACATATATATTATACATATATATATATATTATATATGTATAATATATATATATATGTATAATATATATATATATTATACATATATAAATAATAAATTATTATTAAATGATATATTAAATATTATTATTATTTAAAAACAATAACATACTAGTTTGTTGCTTGTCATATTTTTAGGTCTTTTTATGTTATTTTAAACTTATTGAATTTTTATTTATGTCTTTAGGTTTTAGTTTTTATTTAATGATATATAATTTATTGTCATTTTTAGAAATTAGTTTTAATAATGTAATTTGTTACGTTTAGCTTATGAGCCCTTAATTTTGTATTCAGTCTGGATCCATAAATCTTCAGAGACGGCCCTGTGAATTTCACTAATTTTATCTTTAGATTTATTTAAGTGTCATCATCATCATCATCATCATCATATTATTATTATTATTATTATTATTATTATTATTATTATTATTATTATTATTATTATTATTATTATGTTGTTGTTGTTGTTTTTTTTTTTTTAGATACACGAGTTAGATTGATTTATCATTATCTTTATCATTTTTTCTTAAAAGAGTCATGGCAAATACTAGATAGAGCTAAAAAAATATGTTTAAATGTATCAATCATTTCTTGTTGTTATATCTAAAAGTCTACCTTTTATGTACATTAAACATATCTCATACTTTAATTAGCAAAGTTGTATCAAGTCGTTAAACACCGAGAGATATAGGTTAAAGTTTCGTATTTAAAAAATGAAAAATGATTAATACTTCTAACTAAATAGCCTAAAAATCTCCTTAATTATAAGATGATGAGAAGTAGTAAAATCAAGTGATTAGATTAGAAGAATTAGGGAAATCTATATGTTATCCTCTTATGATTTTTAAGGGAATTTTAGACTAATCTTTAAGAGGATATATCATCTTCAAAATTTAATTATGTCACTCGTAGTTTAAATTTTTCTATATGATAGGGAAAAATATATATCTCTTTCAAAGTTTATTTGTACCAACTTACACAAATATTTGTACTTGCACCGAGTAGTTTTTACATAAATACTTATAAGCTCATTTTCAATTGAAACCCTACTAGCCATCTTTTGGTATAACCATAATGGAACGTGTCTCTAGGGTGGTAGCACTTGAAGAGTTGAAGCAACTAGCAGAAGCATACTTAAACGATTATTACAAGCAATATATCAAGTTCTACTAAAACAAAAACGAAACTAACCCATGATCCCTAAGTTGTAACTAAACGACCAACTAAAACTTAAAAGTTAAAACTTATCCGAACTCGAGTTGTATAAGTAAAATATGTGGACAAGGTCAAAAGTTGTAAAAAAGAGTTTCTGCTAAACTCGAGTTGTATAAGTAAAATATGTGGACAAGGTCAAAAGTCGTAAAAAAGAGTTTCTGCTATTTTACATATACAGTACTCTTAAAGATCTAAGTCATCAAAAATTCAAAATCAAAACCCAAAAAGCCAAAAGTCCAAAAAATGACAGACTCGAACTACTAAGGACCAATTTTGGCCCAAAATATTTACAAAGTATCTAAAAACCCACCAAGAAATCTTCAAATAGCTCAACCAATAAGCCCAAGGGCCATAACCCAAATCTATGTTGTATTTCTTTGAGCTTACGAGTATTTTAAATCCGTGACATTTTGCCATTTTGGTTACCAGTTTGTCACTTTGTCCACTAGTTGTTGGTTACCCTACTTTAAAATATTTAAACTCAAGGGATTTCCATAAAGAGTAAATGAGTAATCCAAATAGTAGAAAACTCATAAACCAAAAATATTTACACCATCGTGTTATTTGAATCAAAAACCTATAAAATACGACCTTGAATGTTACTTATTTACTTTTCGTTTGTACCCTTTTTAAAAAGGGCACAATATTTAATTCCAAAAGGGTGTAAAAATAAAAAAACTCCAATAATATATTTAATTTATTACTACCAAAATAAGCTTATAAAAACCAATTGATCATAGATCAATCGGTACATCACCATGTGATCACATGGGTCTACAGCTAAATAGTCACACATGTTCAAATCTTACCAAAGGCTAGTAGAGAAACTATATTTTGTGATTTATGTGTGAAAATGGTGAATCATCGGGTATAAATTTTATGCGGTGTACACTCTAGGTACCATGACGGTATATGGAATCAGAAATTCCCCACTAATTTATTCTTTTTTTAATAAGCTTATAAAAATTTGCAATAAATCATGTTACACATAATTTACCATTTTTTGCATGGTGGGGAAAATTTATATACTTTTTCAAACTTTTATTTTACATAATTTGTATCAACTTACACAAATATATGTACTTACTCCGAGTAGTTTTTACACAAATACTATGCCCATTTTCAATTGAAACTCGACAAACGATCTTTTGGTATAATTAACCATATAGAACTTGCCTATAGCATGATTGTGGGGGGGTAGCATTTGAACCAATAAGCATCCTAAGGACGTGTCGTTAAACTGTTATAGGCTTTCTACAATTCTAGAAAGAAAGATAAATATTTGACAAACATGAAAATGTAAAAATGATGTCGATAATGAAATCAAGGAATGTGTGTTGCTAAAGAAACATATCATACTCACTAAAAAATATTTCCACTCACTTTCTCTCTCCATGGTCCATACGACTTAATTTGTTTGTGTCGTACATTACTACATTCACTATGAGAAAAACGCACGTAGCCACATGCTACGTACACTCATTTGCAAAGACCATCTTCTTACTTAATATATGAACTTCACTCTTACATGTAATACTATGTAAATCATTTACATCTTTTTTAGAAGAAAAAAAAAACCTATTTAACATGTCTTTTTCAACTTTATTATTATTTTAAACATCTCCTTAATATACTTACAAGTTATAATATTTATAATGAAATTAATTTATAACATCCGTCCCATTGAATATACTACACCACCCTCTTTTAGTCTCTGCCACCACCAGCAATTGCCGTACCACCAGGCACCATTCATTGTCGTCGTCATCACCACACCAAAGCCACTGTTACCATATATCATTGTCGTTATATCGTACAGGGCATCCATCTAATAAATATAAACACAAAATGATACACTATATTAATAACTTGTATTTATACAAAAGGGTTAGATCGATGTATACGATCAAATCCATTTTTTGATCGTATTCATCTTAATTATTCCCATTCTATGTACAACAATGAGGATATACCCATCCGATCCACCACACCAAGGTCTGCCATACGAAGCATAGCACGAAGGGATTTACCTCAGAAGTACGTAAAAAGATAAAGTCAAAATCATCATAGAGGATAAGAAGATATCCTATATGAAAGAATATATATCCAACCTTAATTAAGAGAATTATCTTAAGAAAGGGATCAGATAACTATAGCAACTAAATCTAGGAAGGAAGGATTAAACCTTAATATTCTCCTCCAAGAAAACTCTCTCTTATATAAAGGGAGGATAATTACCAATGCACGACATCACAAAAGAGCCAACCCCTAATAAACCCTTTGGCATAAAGTGGCATTGCTCATACCTTAGGATAATCGCCAACACATCATACAACCAATTCACTTTTCCCTCTAAGCCATATTAAACTAACGCGGTTCGGTGCATAATCAAACAATACTCCTATACTTTAACCTTTGTTATTTCACTTGTTTTAGCTTTAAGTATTTCACATACTTTCATCATTATATACCTTTATCAAGAGGAATAAATTGATGAACAATAAAATAGGTTGACAAGTAGCTGTGCAGCTGCATGCTAGCTTGCTTTTTTTTTTAAAAAAAATTGTATATATTTGATATGTCAAACTTTTTAGCGGACTTATCATTTTGTTTTTATTTAAAGCAATTTTATATTTCGTCTATATTTATTTTTGATTTGACTCATCCATATATTTTTTTTTATAATTGTTTTAATTGCTTTGTTTTTTAACTTTGTTAAAAGATAAATTTGTGCATTTAATATGACAAATTTTTAAACAGTATTATTTTATTGTTTTTCTATTGTTTTTTTTACTTCACATTTTTTCGTCTCACACCGTATTACCTTTCGGATTTAACCACGTTACAGCCTTTTTTGATTTTCTTTGTGCAGCTGTCTGCGGTATGCTTTTGATAAAAGATATGTGTTCAATATGCAAACTTTTAAACGGGTTTATCATATTTACTTATATTTTATATAACAAACGTAAACATATACATTTATATTCTTTTTTATGTTTTTAGTTGTCTGTCAGCGTATTTAGTTTTTTTATTTATATCACAAACATTTGAACGTAATTTTGCACTTAAACACGATAGTTGAAGCCCAACTCGCTAGTTATAGAAAGCAAAATGGAACAGGTGTCGTCATATACCTTTCTGTCCAACATTAATCTATTCATTTGTTGAATACATTGTTTACGTACGATGTGATAAATCAATAAATATCAAACACAATAATTTAATATGGTAGGTATCGACATCATACATAGTGAACCATGAAACACTAGAATACTATTTGGACAGTATTAAAGATCACAAAGCTGTGAAGATAACAAATACATATATTTTGTGAATCATAGTTTTGAGCAGTGAGAAGTAAGATTAATCACAACATCTGCTGTATTTTAAAAAATAACTATCTTTTTAATATGGTAAACACAATAATGTATAATTTTATTTATGCTATTATGTTAAACATAATTTGTGTAATTAAAAAGATTGTTAAACGAATTTTTGTAATTAAAAAGATTGTTAAACGGTTGTTGATATTTTTTATTTATATTATCTAGAGAAGACGGATAGAAGATAGTTTTTTTAACATAGTTTGAATAAAACTTCATGAGGAAAAAAAAAGATAAAAAGGAAAGAATCTGGATGCAGTTTATTTATTTTCGAGTGAAATATAACATTTTACAATGTGACCTTTTTATAATCTTATTCCGATATAAAGTGTAAATTTCTTTCTTTTTCAACTATTTTACCTTTAGAGCACAAAATAATATCCTTAAGATGATGGCAATGGTCTAGGCATGAGGCTAGGTATGGTCATGCCTAACGACAAACACCTTCACCACGTTTTAGGCATGAGCTAGGCATGGAGGTTTTAGGCAATTTTTGTCGCTCAGGCATGGGAGAGAGAGGGGGATAATGATTGATTTAAGCAGGGAAGGAGAAAGAGTGAGATTTAATTGAAGGAATATAGTGAGACTGTGAGAGATTATGAGACATTGAGAGACATGGTTATCATTGCTAAGTATGAGTTAGACATGGAATAATGTGGCAATATATTATTCGTAGATGGTTAGGCATCGCTAGGCATGTAAGGCATGACTGTCATCGTCCTTACTAATATAACTAACACTATCCATGAATATATTGAACGCCTAATATACCGACTAATGAAATTTTTTTTAGACAATCGACTTTAAGTGCAAGGCTATACAATAGACCAACCCAACACAACACTCCGGCCCATTAGAGATCGCCACCATCACTCCCCGTCACATTTACCATCAAGTCATCACACAGATATATTTGTCTAGTCGTTTTTAAATAGATTTTTTATGGTTGTTGTAAAAAGAGGAAAATATCTGTTTTAAAGGATATTGATTACCGTTTGTTGTTAAAGAAAAGAAAAGGAAGTTACGTGGTAGTTGTGATGTAATGTAAATGTAGGTTGATGTGTACTCTAGTAAGTTAGTGCTCGTAATGAATTGAAATGTTGACCAATAATTATATTATTATTTAAAGAAAAGTGAGTATGGGGCTGTTATGTATTCAACTTAGGTGAAAAATCCCTCACATACCAATATTTTAATATTTTGAATAAATGTTTGGCCCCCCATGATTTTTATGGTTTAAAAAAAGGTATGTGAGAGATTTTTCACCCAACTTAGATGCCTAACAGCCTCATATTCCCTTCCCCTATTATTTATTATAAAAAGTTAAAACCAACAAAACAAATAAACTAAAAAATAAAAAAAAATATATAAGTGGCTCGTGTTGAATGTAGGAACAGGAATGTACATAGAGATTACTTGCAGACATCAACCGTGTTTTCCTCTGACAATAAAATCCAAATTTCTCTTTGCCAATTTCCCTTCTTTCATCTCACAAAATATATTCATTTTCTTCTTCCTTTCCTTTCTTTTTCATAATTCTTTTTTATATATAACCCAGAAAATGAATTGCATCAATTGTTGATCTTCATCTACTTTAGATCGTTGACTTGAAATAAAACATTTGAAGCATATAATAATAGCAGCTGTGATATCACACAAAGTAAATCAGCAAAAGGTATAGTAACAGTGATTCAATTCTTTCATTTCACTTTCTATGTTTCTTTATTATTATTATTATTATTATAATTTACCTTTATTAATACTAACTTACATCTCGTAATTGAGGTCCAATTTAAAGATTTACTTTTTTTAATCTTATTTTTGTTGCATAGTTGGAATTTTAGTTTCAGATATTTATTAAACAATATTAAAGTTATGTTTGTGGGAAGATTTTGAGGATTTTAAGGGTGAATTCTTTTTAGTTTGACTTTTTTGTGGATGGTAAAAGGAAAACAAAACATGTTGTAACAAATTAAAATACCTTATTTATTTACTTACTTTTATTTATTGGTATCATTTGTATAGTAAATAATAATAAAATAATTCTTAGTATCAAATTCTGTTGTTAAAGATCTCAGCTGAAAAGTGTTGGCCTTGTTTTGATTCCCACTTTTTTCTTTTATCTGTTTATATAGATAGATTTGATTCTTTTTACATCTTTCTCAAAAAGCATATACTATACCATTGGCTTTTTGGAATCCCATTTTGTCATTGTTAAAAGATTCATAGTGTGCTAATATTAGTATGTGGATTACTTATTCTTTTCAGGTGTAGAATTAAGGCCCTTATTAATTAAGTGTTTATCAAAAGTCTTTAGAAATACTCAGAGAAATGAGCAACTTGAAGCTAGGAGTAGAGGTTGCAAGTGCCCATGATCTTTTGGCGAAAGACGGTCAGGGTTCAGCTAGCCCGTACGTCGAGCTTCATTTTGATCATCAAAAGTTCCGAACCACTGCCAAAGAAAGGGATCTTAACCCTTATTGGAATGAAACATTTTATTTCACTATTTCTGACCCGAGAAACTTGGCTAACCTTACACTTGATGCATATGTATACAACGATACTAAAGGAAACATCTCAAAATCCTTCATGGGTAAGGTTCATATTAATGGGACGTCGTTTGTGCCTTATTCGGATGCTGTTGTTTTCCATTACCCTTTAGAGAAAAGAAGCATCTTCTCACGTGTGAAAGGTGAGCTCGGGCTTAAAGTGTTTGTCACTGATAATCCTTCGCTTAGGTCCTCGAATCCACTTCCTCAAATGGATAATTCTTCTCATGGGAGAAATGAGAACAAAGATTCGAGAAGAACATTTAACCATTTGCCAAACTCAAACTTTGCTCAACAACCGCATTATCCTTCACAGCAACCGCAGTATCCTCCACAACAACCACACATGGGTTCTATGAGCCAGCCACCACAATCATATCCATACGGAGGCGATGACATGAGAAATCAATATCAAAGTCAAAGTCAAAGTCAAGTTCAAAGTCAACCAAAGGTCGTGCGGATGTACTCTGGATCTTCATCACAACCGATGGAGTATGCTCTCAAAGAAACAAGCCCGTTTCTTGGAGGTGGACAGGTGATTGGGGGTCGGGTTGTAAGTGGATCTAACCGACGGGCCAGCACCTATGACCTAGTTGAGGCAATGCAGTTCTTATTTGTTCGTGTCGTGAGAGCGCAAGACCTCCCGAGCATGGATGTCACAGGAAGTCTTGACCCTTATGTTGAAGTGCGGGTTGGGAACTATAAAGGAGTCACGCAACACTTTTCAAAAACATCTAACCCCGAATGGAACACAGTTTTTGCATTTTCAAAAGAGAGAATGCAAGCAACAGTACTGGATGTTGTGGTTAAAGATAAAGATATGTTGAAAGATGACTTTGTTGGAATTGTTCGTGTGAATCTTCACGATATTCCCACAAGGGTCCCACCTGATAGCCCGTTAGCTCCAGAATGGTATCGGCTTGAGGACAAAAACGGTGAAAAAAAGAAAGGTGAACTGATGCTTGCGGTCTGGATTGGAACCCAAGCTGATGAAGCCTTTCCAGACGCGTTTCTTGCAGATTCAGCAATGAGCAGTGTTAATAGCTCTGTTTCGTCTATATTCACTCGCTCAAAAGTCTATCAATCTCCTAGACTTTGGTATGTTCGTGTTAATGTAATTGAAGTACAAGATCTTGTTTGGGACGAAAAATCAAGATTCCCGGATGTATATGTAAAAGCCCGAATTAACAACCAGGTGTTAAGAACAAGACCAGTGCAGGCAAGAAATGCAAATGCACTATGGAACGAAGATATGATGTTTGTAGCTGCAGAGCCGTTTGAAGATAATCTGATACTTACTATCGAGGACCGGTTGGGACCTGGTAAAGATGAAATTTTAGGAAAGGTGTTCATACCATTGAACTCTGTGGAGAGACGGGCTGATGATCGGCTTATTCATTCCAGATGGTTTCATCTTCAGCACCCTGGTGATCACGATCAAGATGAAAAGAAAATTAAGAATAATCACAAGTTTGCTACTCGGTTACATCTTCGTGTGTGTCTAGATGGAGGGTATCATGTGCTTGATGAATCAACTCAGTATAGCAGTGATCTGAGACCAACAGCGAAACAGTTATGGAGACCCTCTATCGGGATACTGGAATTGGGAATCTTGAATGCTAGTGCTCTTCATCCTATGAAAACCCGACATGGTAAAGGAACATGTGATGCATATTGTGTCGCTAAATATGGTCACAAATGGATTCGGACAAGGACAGTTATCGACAGTTTAGTTCCAAGATTCAACGAACAGTACACTTGGGAAGTATATGACCCGTCAACAGTTCTAACCGTCGGTGTTTTTGACAACTCTCAGCTCGAGCATGATAGCAATTCTAGAGATGTCAGAGTTGGAAAAATTCGCATCAGAATCTCAACCCTTGAAACGGGTCGGGTTTACACACACTCATACCCGTTGCTAGTCCTTCACCCTACGGGTGTCAAGAAAATGGGAGAATTGCATCTGGCTATTCGTTTTTCCAGTACTTCCATGATGAACATGATGTATATGTACTCGAAACCCCTTTTGCCAAAAATGCACTATGTAAGGCCGTTGACAGTGGTTCAGCTTGAAATGCTCCGCCACCAAGCCGTTGGGATAGTTGCAGCTCGGCTTAGTCGAGCAGAACCGCCTCTAAGGAAAGAAATAGTTGAGTACATGACTGATGCTAATTCGCATCTATGGAGCATGAGGCGAAGTAAAGCTAATTTCTTCAGGCTAATGTCGGTCTTCAATGGGTTCTTTGCCGTGAGTAAATGGTTTGGGGAAGTTTGTATGTGGAGAAATCCGATCACAACAGTGCTGGTTCACATTCTCTTTGTCATGCTTGTTTCATTCCCCGAACTCATTCTGCCAACGGTTTTTCTCTATATGTTCCTGATCGGACTCTGGAACTACTGGTTTAGGCCGCAATATCCTCCTCATATGAATACTCGATTATCATATGCTGACGGGGTTCACCCTGATGAGCTTGATGAGGAGTTCGACACGTTTCCAACCTCTCGGAGTCCAGACCTCGTCCGGCACCGATATGACCGGTTACGAAGCGTTGCGGGCCGAATCCAATCTGTGGTTGGTGACATAGCAAGCCAAGGGGAACGACTACAGGGGCTTCTCAGCTGGCGAGATCCACGTGCAACACTTATATTCATGATGTTCTGTCTGGTGGCAGCATTTGTGTTATACGCGACACCTTTCCAGGTGCTGGTTACACTGACTGGGTTTTATGTCATGAGACATCCAAGGCTTCGTCATAGGTTGCCATCTGCACCGTTGAACTTCTTCCGGAGGCTTCCAGCCCGCACTGACAGCATGTTGTAAGCTTCCAAGAATCTGTCCAAAACGTTTCGATTTGCTTCTGTTTGAATATATATGTGGTCTTGCTGTCTATTTTTCCTGGCTTCCAGCTTATGAAAGTATTGAAGAACAGTCGAATTTCAAAAACTTAAATTTCAGAGTTAACGTCTATATGATTCAAAGTTATTGGTCTTGTTTGTAACTAGAGAGATGGTTTTGTAGATTGTTTGTCATTTTCAGCGATCAAGTACTGTAACATTGAAGCTGTCACTTGACATGAAATGCCTTGAATAAATATGCCAATATGAATTGCTGTTTTCCAACATCAGTTGAAGATGCATTCCAACTTTTAACTTTTTACATGAAAATGCATCTCTTGTGCATAAACCAAATCTGTGAAACCTAAAAAACCAAATTGGGCGGCTCTTTGCCTCTAAATGACTAAAAACTGAACCTTTTTCAATTTAGTTCCTAGTTTATGCAAAAACCCATCCAGATTCGATGCTCAGCGATTATTGGGGATGTGCGTGCAGACTTTGATTAACAAAGTTTGGTTGATGTATATTGTACTGATAGCATCTCAAATTTGAACCCAAATCACTTTTACACAGATCATAATCCCCCTTCCATTCAGTCACATGCTTCATGTGCTAGAACTCTCCTAGTGGTCACCTAAATCACAGTTGTATTATGCATATATCGGTTCCTGTTGCTTTTGACTATTCCATTTTTGTAGCGTTAAATCAAATTTCACACTTTTTAGTGAACACCTGGCCAAAATCTGAAATGTCAAACAAAGCTTGGAAGAGCGTAGTTAGCCACCAGGTGTAGATCGAAAAGGACACTCGACGCCCTGGCCGGTAGCGCCTTTGGCACCAGTCATTGTCCCCCACCCAAGGAATAGCACCTTCAGCTCCCTTGTCTTAGTGGGACACGCTAGAGGCCAGGTTCAAACCTGAGACCTGTTATCCACCCAAAGTCACACAAGGGAGCCCATGAGCATTTGCAGGGGCGAACAGTACCAGTCGAGCTGAAGCCTAATGGTTGGAAAAGCTTATCTATTAAATATTGCTGAAGGATTGAAGGGTAGTTAAGATATTCCAAATTTCACTTGACCATATGATGTATATGCTTGCATATCTTATCTATTAAAAAAAAATCCATTTACGCAATCATTCCAAGTTTCCAACTAACCCATAGGAATAACCAAATCCTACAAAAGATGTCAATAGAATGGATTCTAACATTCATTTTTAGCTCAAATGCTTTGTTAAATGTGAAACGTCAGCCGGAAAGCTGAGAAACCATCCCATTCATCAATTAAAAAACACATGTAAAGTGCACACCAAACAACTCCATTGAAAGGATTTAAACAAAACCTGATGATATGTCCTTCATCAATAAAAATTGTTACAAGAAATTTGAAACTTTTTTCAGAACAAGGGTTTCAGATGAAGAGACAAGGAACAAGCCAATTCGACAATGGCTTCCAAGAAAGCACCTTAAAGTTAATTGTCCTAAGAAGGTAGAAGAAATGAACACAGAAAAATCACCTAAAACGGCACGCATATTTCACATAATATTCCATGAAGGATTCGGTTTGGCACATGTAGATAACCTGGATTTATGGCACGGACCCAACATCTTTGAAGTATTCATGGTCGAGTGCAATCCTGGCAGTAACTCTTCTGCTGGGATCCAAGCACAGCATTTTCTGAAATAAATTACTCATTAGCTATTTAGAAATCAAAACTCAAAAATCATTGTAGGCCATTGTTTGTATGACAAATGGTTGGTCAAGTAATGGGTCAAAAACATGTTCGGGTCAAAACAGATAACTTTTCTTATTTTTTCTAAACAAATAATACTGATGTTAATGCTATATACAAGCACAATCTAGCCTTCTCTTAATAAGGACTAAGGAGGAGATTTAGAAGATTGTTACAAGGGATCAATTTCGTATGATTGTCATTCTTCAACCCGCTAGACACATTTAAACCATTACATTTCAGTTGAACTTTCTACCCTATAAGAGATATAACATAAACCTAGACCGAGCCATGTGTACATAAATTGGATTCAATTGTCATCTTAAAAGACGATGAGCCAGTGTTTGTCAAAGAAAATTTATTCCCTCGATTGACACTAAACCAGAGTGTTCCTAGTGTCAGTGAGTAGAATAATATAAGTAACTATATCCCCCTGATACATATTTCATCCACATGGGTTGTTGGTTCACCGCTCCAGGCAATGAGATCGATGGTCCGCAATTGCTTAAATCACATAGCAAAATCCGCATATAAGAAGTTTGATAGCTCGGTAACCATATAAAATTGTACAAAATGCAAATATCTAGGTCTTCCCTCCCATAAAAGTTGGAGCATTTTTCTAGGATATCCTAGAACATTGCAGAAGTTACTTTTTGGGAATATTCCAAGTAAAGATTACTTGAATACATCAGATTTAATAATTTGTTGGTATAAAATGTGTTTTAGATAGTTTTTCGTATTAGTTAAGGTTCTTACTTCAAACATATCCCAATTTGAACATTTAGATTCATGAGATGGGGCAAGTATTCCAATGGGATTTGATGTTTAAACTTTAAAGGTCCATCAACTTTGTGAAGTATGTAGTATTGTACACTCATTAACTACAGGAGGCAAAAAAGGATGGTGCGCAAAACATGTACCTGTATTTTTATTTTTTAACATGGGTGAGGTTAACCTTTACTTACAAAAGTTAGATCTACACATTAACCATCTTATTTAATAATAAAAATAAAGCATTTAAGAGACTTTATGCATTAATTATACATTTTTAGCAGCTTCTGGCCCGCTTCCTTGTCAGCCAATATTTTATTTTACCCATTTGACACACTAGAGTAAAAAAATATCCATATCTACCCATTCATAATTAAACGGATAGACATTGCCACCACTATGGTAAAAAAATGAGGGCTAAAGTAGTATTTAATTTAAACTTACACGTAAGAGATCAAGACCCGTTTTATCGAGAGTTGGGACCACACCTGCCAGGTCCTGAAAAGCAAATGATGCACCAATCAACTTTTTAAGACCACACATCCTAAAGTATTTAAAACCGGAAAATCAAAGTTTAAAGTACCGACTGCATAGAAAAATCACCTTTGAGGACCACTTTGGAAAGGCGGATTTAAAGTCAGGCAGAGACGTCACACCAGGCCATGTATCTTCTGTTGGGGTTCCCATGATTCTATAAGGAAACGATATGAATGAGTGTAAATACTCATGGACTCTTAAGGAGAGGTTGATTCACTCTTTACTAACCATTGTATTGTAATAAATATAAGCAACCATTAAACTCATTTATCAGAAACAACAGCATTAAATACAGATACGATTATTCTAATTAAAGATCCGATGGAATTAGGTGATCATTTTGTGTGAAGAAAGTAACCTTCTGATAACAGGCAATAGCAAAGTTCCGTTTATTTTACTATATATTATAGGTAGCCATTTTGACCCAATTTCTCATCAATCGGAAAATTTGTTTCATGTTAACTTTCTAACTGGTAAAATGGATGATAAGAAAAATTAGCTTGAGCAAGAAACAGATCGAACAAATCGACGGGTGTTCAAAGTGTGTCTTAACTTTCGGCACATGGAAACCATAGCTTTTAAAATCATATTTAACTTAAGACCATATTATTCAGAAACTAGACTATTATCAAAACAATAAAAATATAAACATAGCATTTGGAATCATACTTGACACACTTAACTATTATCAAAATATCTGGAAAGAAGTGTTTCTGGCCAGCACAACCTGTTTCGACCATTACCAAGATATAACCTTTTTGACCAGTCCCGTTTCAGCTTATGCAGCTAGCTGACCCAGGACCCACCCATTGTGCCATGTCTAGTATAGGGGCATCCCACATGCACAGTAGATCTTCTAACATTATATATACTCCCACCATTCCACACAAGAACGGTATCAATTTCCATCTACGGATGTCTTATGAACATCTTTGGTGTGTCTTATGGTTGTAACATCATGACAATACCAGTTCAAGGTATCGTTTTTTGGCCCAAAAATTCAATTATTTTGCATTAGTGGAAGAAATACATATAAATTTGATTATTAGTCAATCAAATTCATACAACTATGCACTTGGTTAAACACAAGTTTCTGGGATATGAAACAGTATCATACGTGTAATAGAACGAGCATCACCTGAAGATCTTGAAAAGTTCATCAATCTCTGAGTCTCCAGGGAAGAGTGGTCGCTGGTTCACCATCTCTGCAAATATGCAGCCAACCGACCACACATCAACTGGAGTAGAGTAGTGACGGGATCCAAGAAGAATTTCTGGTGCCCGATACCATAGAGTCACCACCTACAAAGTAAACCAATAATTAGGCAACACGTGATAAATCTTGAACAGAAAGCTTTTCAATGCTTCTTTGTATGTTTCATATCTATGTGGCATCCCTTTCTATACCATGTGGTTAATCTTATTGCAATTGTATATATAAAAGAATAAGATATCCAGTATAAGATTGTGATCAACTCCAAAAGAAAAACATAAACCATGGAAAACTACCTCATGCGTAAATGTTCTAACAGGGATTCCAAAAGCCCTGGCCAATCCAAAATCTGCTAGCTTTAGAGCATTGGTACGACGATCAATCAAAAGGTTCTGAGGCTTCAAATCTCTATGGAGAACTCTATGTGAATGGCAATAAGCAATGCCACGTAGGATTTGATATAGAAACGTCTGCAAATTGATAAAGGTGAAAAATGTGAGAGGCTACTAAATTCCTGATGTCAATAGACTAAATGCTATTCATTTCTTGGGATCCCAATAAGTAATAAATCACTTTAGACCAACTGCTGAGAAGCAGAAACAGGCTCACTCACTTTAACAATACGGGGATCCTTCGAAAACTCTGGAGAAGAGTCCATGTGCTTCTTCAAATCCAGGTCCAGATACTCAAAGACCAGATACAATCGTTTGTCACTGTGTACAACATCCTGTAGCCTGTCATCAAAAACTCATTATTTGCACCAGTATGTGCTTCTAGAGCATAAATCAAATTTACATGTACAGAAAATCCTTTTACTGATATAAGATGGCCCTAGCATGGGAACTACCTGACAATGTTACCATGCTGCATCTCTTTCAACAATGAAATCTCTCGGATAGCAGTGCTTGGCACTCCCTCGTCTTCTTGTTCCAGACGAATCTTCTTCAAAGCAATAGTTTCGTTGGTAACTTTGTCACGAGCCTTGTACACCACACCATATGTTCCTTCCCCAATCTTTTCAACCTTCTCATACTACGCTTATATAAAATGTTTAAGCTTAAGTAGCGTCAAATAACAAATCGCAAATAGTACAGAAAAGTATGAAATGTATTAATACCTGATCCATCACAAGTCCACTGAATGGACTCAACTCTATATCCACCTATAACCTTGCAACATCAAATAATAAAACAATTTCAGTAACTACACAGCTAGTACTATAATGACATGGATAAAAAGGTATTAATCAGACAAAAAAGCTTAAAGTGATGACACAAACTAATCGTGCATTGCAGAACCAATTAATAAATCACTTTCAAAAAGTAGAACAGTACTAGAACGACATGGGTACAACAGCATTATTCAAACAAACAAGCTGCAATCAACAAAATCAGTTTCAGTAACTTCAAAAGTACTATAACCTACGACAACATTGATCGAAAAACCCACAAAATAAACAGTGTTATAGCCCCAACCAACAAAACAAGAACATCCCTAATATTAATGACAAATACAACGGCATTAATCAAGCAAACAAGCTTAAACATCACACACTAATCAGTATTATGGCCCCAGTTAATTAACCCAATTTTTACAGGTTTCAAAGTAAACTAAAAACGACACTGCAGCACAAAGTCAGCCGCATTCCATCACCAACAAAAATGAAACAGTTTCAGAAACTTCAGTGATACTAAAACAGTATGGCTAAAACGAAACTAATGAAAGAAACAAGTTTGACTGCCACAAAGTAAACAGCATCACCAACTAATAAAACAGTTTCAGTAATTTCACCAGTACTAAAATGACATCAACAAGCAGCGTTAATCAAACAAAAAAAACGTCAACACCACAATGTAAATAGATATTCAGCATCTAGCTGAAAGGATACAATCATGACATTATAAACACTAAATGAAACAACAATTGCAATGCCAATATTAAAGGAATTTCAGTTACAACTTTAAACCAACCAAATGAAAGTTCAAAACAACTAGAAACCGCATTTCAACAAAAACACAACCGGTGTCCCACTAAAATTTATTAGCATGAAAATATCATATAAAACAATTTCAGTTATCTCACTAGTACTAAAACAACATGAACACAACGGCATTAATCAAACAAACAAGCTTTAAATACCACATAGTAGACCGCATTGCAGTACCAACTAATAAAACAACAAGATTACAACGGCACTTATCAAACAAACAAACGTAAACACCACAAGGTAACACGGCATTACAGCAACTAGCAACCAAACAACAATTTCAGTGCCATAAGTAAAATAAAAAAAAAAAAACACAATTACGACTTCAAATCTAGTAACACGAATATATCGTATCACACACATATATAAAACAATTTCAGTAGCTTCCCTACTAATATTAAAACGACATCTATACAACGGCATTAACCAAACAAACAGTCGTAAACACCTTAAAGTTAACAGCATCTAGCAAAATAGCATAAATTAATCAATCAATACAATACACACATCCACATATACATACATTTAATTAATAAACCGGAATCCGACAAAAACGTAACGAGGAATAACGACTCGAATCTCGTAACATAAAACTAAACAATCCAGACTATAAATTCACCAACATTTTCCGAAAATAATTCATTTCTATCTTCATATCTCAAATCCTACTAAATCTACTTCCAAAAGTTTCTTAGAAATAAATTATAATTACAAATTAATACTTACAATTAATCAATCAATCAAGTCAACGGAAAGTCAACTATCACGGATACGTCATGAATCAACAATGATTAGCATTATCGAAGTAAAAATGTAGTTAAATTTAACATAAATATTACAGAATATAAATATGTAAATTTAACTGTTGAAATATGTAAGAATTAGAGCGATAAATTGAAATCCTAAATTTATTTATTTAATAAAAATATAAAAATGAGGGAAGTTAGTGAGTAGTAATATACCTGTGAGAGAGTGTGTTTTGAGTGTTTGTGATGGAGAATCGAAGTTTATTGTGGGTGAAAGAAAAATGAAAAAAAAATTCCCACTAGGTTTTTAGGGAAGAAAGTAAAATACACAAATACAATACAAATACAGATACAAAATGGTGTATTATATACTTAAATAATTATGAGAAAAATTACATTAAAGGTAGAGTAGTATTTATATTTATTTATAATTTATTTATAATTTATAATAAGTATAAGTAATAAATAATATAATATAATACAGTAATATTTTGTATACACTATATGTATTGGTCGAACGTTAAAAGGTGTGAGGACTAACTCGACAAACCAGAAACTAATATACATACATGCTAGAACTAAATGTAGTGTGAGGACTAACACGAGAACCACCGCGGTCAACAAAGACCGTAATGGTCAACCCGAGCCACACATATGACACATGATTATACATGTTTGATTCATATGGTACATGTGTTTGTTTTTTGTTTACTCATTTTGTCTTTTGGGTTTTTAAACTTTTCCGAGCGATTCCAAATCATTTTGAAATAAGCGGAAAGTTATGTCAACCTTAAGGTAATTATCCCTTTAGTTAGTATATCGAACCCATCTCTATCAAGGATTGTCTATATCTCAATTCTCGCATATCTCGTTTTTGACCAAGATTATGTGTTGTAGTTGTTATAAAAACATATAGGTCTTTGTGAAAAATTTGAGTCTTTTTAATATAAAATACTATTGGTTAAACTATATAAAGGTTAAAACAATAAAAGATCAATAATGAAGATGGGGAAACTAAAAAATGATAAACATGATTGTAATATGCTAAGAATTTTTGTTTTTGTATGTTTTGGTAATGTTAGGGAATTTCATAAATAACTAACAGATAACTGGATATATACAAATTTTGAAGACGTGTGATCGCCTTCAAATTGAATTAATTTGGCGGTTCACCCAAACTATTCAATCGGATAAAATCAAAGATTAAGAATTTTCTGTGTGACTGTGCTTGAGAGAAAGGAACCAGAAGAAAAAGTAAGAATGATCAGTCCTCTGTTATGGGATGTATTTTATGATTATTTTGGCCCATGATTGCCTAAACAACAGTTAATCATAAGGGTTTTCGAATTACCACTTTTGGTCCCCCAAGTTTAGAAAAATAATTTTTCGAAGGGATTTTTACTATAGTTAGGGGCTTTGCCCCTGGACCCCGCCAGGGGCTGCCACCCCTCGACCCCGCTCCTAGCGGCATTGCCCCTGGACCCTCGTATCTTAGGGACTTCTCCCCTAAGGTCATAATAAATCCAAATAGGCTTGCACTCCGCACCTCCAAACTTATATGATGTATTATTATCACATTACCGATCAAACAAATTAATCCAATTATACTAAAATATCAAACAGGTAATTTAAGCACCAATGATTTAAGTTCACATGAACACGTGACCAATGACCTTAATATCATATCTACTTTTTGACATGTCAGGCCATTTTTTGGAAGTTACTTTCCCCTTCGATTCTATTGTACATTATAATGTGTTTATTTTAATAATGTAATCTAACATACTAAGTTTTGAAACATAAAAATATATAAGAAAAAGTGTTGGCCACTTAACCTGGCGTCTTTTGACATCTTATTCAACCTCTCAACCAATTATTTTGACATTTTAAATATCTATTTTTTTTTAATCTTCGAAATGGTTCAGTGGTTAGGAAACTTTTTTCGTCACAAAGCATCATAGGGTTCAAGTCATACCCTAAACATATTTGAGATAACTACATGTATTTAATTTCTACCTATGGTGAACTCGGGTGAGTTTCTTTTTCAGAAATCTTGGTGATATTGGCTTTTTACCTAGAAGTTTAAATTAGAGATTTATTCGGTGAGGGGTTCTTTAGCGTGAGCTCGACTAAAACAACACATGCTAGATCTCCTGATATTCACGAGTAATTCACACCGTTTTAGAAAAAATATCTACCAAATAAAAGGATGATTAATTATGGTCATTAGAGAGTAGACATTGGGGGGTTTAATGACATCACAGTTGGCAATATATGATAGGTTCAAACCGTCCTAGAACAAATTTAGAAAGTGTTTTTGGTACAAATCAAGTTCTACAACTTCTATTGTCCAAATATGGACGTGTTTTAAACTTTTAATGCCCAATTCATCAATGGTTATTGGTCAGGTCCCCTAAGTATACAATAGATTGGCCAAAATGATATAGTTTAAAATTTTAATCTTTTATTTGTTTTATTTTTCGTTTATTCTTTTTGTATTTCTAGCTTCTCGTTAGTTTTCCTTATAATTAATAAAAGTTTGAATGTTTAAAAAAAAGAGACTAAGTAAAATATAGGTAATTGATAGTTATTTTTTGTTTATTAAATCAAAAAGAAAACATAAAATTTGACTAAGTGATTAAGTTCTTAATTACTAAGTTTATTAAGTAAACAAAAAACAAAACCGTAGTGTTATATTTTCTAAATTAGTGCAATAAAAAACATATAAAAAGTATCAATTCATAATAATCACAAGAAGATATAATAAAAAAAAGACATTCAATATAGTTAAAGCAATATGTTTTAGATATGCTTGGCCTTCACGACACCTAACTAAATAAAAAGCCATGACAGGCTTCGAGAGAACGTATTTGGGCATTCAATGAGGATCTCCATTGAAAGTGAAACATGTGAAAACGACCATTGTATTAAGCAACCAAATATCCTTCATGTTCATCGACTAACTCATTAATCCCAATATATAACCAATCAGGTTTCATTCTAAAGTCATGTGATGAAGAAAGTAGCTTGCAAACTTATATGTATACCTAGAGTTGTATCAACTTCTAATGATAGACATGAGCTTTAGCCCATCAAAATGAAAAGCTTAAAGTGTAATTGTGGAACTAAGATGTCCTATTTATTTCAAAAGTATAAAAATTTCAAAAATACAACTGTTTAGAAAAAATCAAAAAAATCCTTAAAATACAGTTAAAAAATACTCGTAATAATAAAAAAAAGAAGTATACAAGTATTATGTTAACCATAAGTCCATAATGATTAAAGTCACATTTGCCATAGTAAAAAAAAGTAAAAAGTAAAAACTAACCGCACCTTAAAAATAATCGAGTTAAGAAAAAGTAAGCGGTGTGTTTATTTAGGTGCTAAAAGAAGGAAGGTTTTGGGGGGTTTGTTTCTTTTTCCTAAAATCCGCAGAGGGACGCCATGGAATCAGAGCTTTTGCTACCGGTGGAGCCACAATCTCTGAAAAAACTAAGTTTTAAATCAGTAAAACGCGCTCTTGATCTCTTTTCACCTCTTCACTCTCAATTACCCCCTTCTGATCCTCTCAGGTTTTCCTTTCTATTCCCCCCTTCATTCTATATACACACACATATATACATACATACATATATCTATATATATATATATACACCAATAATAATATAACCTAATTGTTTATTCATTTATTTATTTTTTCAATATTTCTTACAGCAAGAAGATACGTATTAGCCATAAGGTTAGTTTTAATAATTCTTACGAACTATTGTTTTTGATATTGAATTTAAATTAGGTTTTTTTTTATGTGTGTTTTTTTATTGATACTTTTTTTTTTTTAATTTTAATTTAATAATGTGGATTTATTTTTGTGTCTGTTTCGGTGATGGTTATTAGATAGATGTTGAGTATGGTGGAATAAAAGCGTCTTCGAATCAGCCTGCGAAGAACACGTCGCAGAGTCAAGTTGCGCCGTCTAGCTCAACTGCTCTTGTGCTAGCAGGTACCTTGATAATATTCCTTATATTGCATTGTTGATTATTGTATACGCCGTAGATATAGACTATAGAGGTCGTTTTATTTTGGCTAAAAATGTATAAATGTTAGTACTTGGATGTGAACTATGTGATGCACAATCAATGCTCAACGATAATCTTTTTCCGGTTTGTTTTAGAAATGATACTTTGTTGAAAGGGACCAAATTAATTACGGATAGGGTAGTAAGTAAACAAAATGACGAATTTATTGATATTCGATGCAATATAATGTTTTGAACTACATTAACCTTTATTTTTAGGTCCTGAAAAGAAGAGTGGTACTCAGAGTGATTTGTCCATTACTCCTGCTATACCCAAGAGCATGTAAGCAGTGTTTTGTTTTTTTTTTTGAATTTTAAGGCCTTTCCTGCCTGCATCTGTCCATACATTAATCTGTTTCTAGTTTATTAGCTGTTGAAGTTGAACTGAATTATGTATGTGAATTTCTGTTTGACAGAGGTGATGGTAATATGAATGCCAAAAGTACTGCTGTCATTCCTGCTCACGGGACTTCAGACAGGTTGGATTTGCTTTTACTGCTTATTGTTATCAAGAAAGTTGTCTTTTTTTTTACCTTGTTTTATTCATCAATCCCTGTTTCAAGTTTATCTGTACGGTCCTACGATCAACACTTTTTCAGGCAATGTTACTAAAGTGATAATAGTTTTACTGTTATACCATAGTTTGAAATATTACTTGATGCATTAGGACTTACGAGTGCTAGAAGCCTAGAAGTATATTAGAATCATGCAATGTTATTGGTTGCTAGAATACTTGAAACACACAAGACCTGTTTTTTGTTTATATTTGTAATGAGTAGAATTCTGTTGGTGCCTTATGTTTGAAAGTTCAAATGTGACATTGTTATCCAATATGCTATAATTGCTTTATGCTACCTTGAGTTTGATGATTAGGGTATTATATAAGGTTATTTGTTTGCATCAGCTTCTTCTTTTACATCTGCAATCAATGTAATTTCTTGTGAAGTTTTGTCTTTTTGTTCGTAATAGTTTCACTCGTTTCTTGTAGGAATCTCTCAACTGCAGCCCTTATGGAGAGAATCCCTAGCAGGTGGCCGCGTCCTGTATGGCATGCTCCATGGAAGAACTACAGAGTGAGATTCTTAATCTTCTTAATCGTAATGACTTTTGTTTGCATCATATCAAATAAAAACGTTTTATTAGCATACTTGAGTTGAGTTTTTTCAAATTCCCAGGATAGCCCTTATGCACAATATATATTATAGGGCAAGAAATCGATAGGCTCTGCTGCTCTGCATGATCAATACCCACATACAGATGAATAGTAAAGCTATGTTAACTATATATGTTTTGTGACTCAGTTTATGCAGTATATAATAAGTTGGTATTTTTAGGGTAAATTAAGGGATAATTGCCGATAAATTAACCTAACTTTTACCAAACTATTCATTTACCTTTTGATGTTACAAACTTTTTTCTGCTACATCAGACTTTCTTTCTTCTGCTATAGAAGGTCGGTTATAGATAATTAGATATACCACATTCTTGAAGGGATTTTTTTTATTATGTACAGTGACAATTTGGTGATTTATTATTACATTTGGTGCAATAAACCCAATCTATAATCTATCAGCACTTAATAGTTTACATGGAAGTACGATGGTTTGGCTCTTGGAACCTGATAATCATTTGGCTGGGAGTGTACTTCTATAGATAGATGAAGCGGGTGGTGATATATTTAGTGAACTTTTGTCCTCAACACTCTCAGCTTGCCCACTAACCTGTCAAAATAAAATTTTCTGTCTTTCCACTCTTCATTTCTTCTAGTACTCGTTTATCTTTGCTAATCTGAGTTGATCTATCTGCAGGTCATTAGTGGGCATTTGGGATGGGTGAGATCTATTGCTTTCAGCCCAAACAATGAGTGGTTCTGTACCGGTTCTGCAGATCGAACTATCAAGGCAAGTAAATTAATGGTTGATCAAATATGATTTAAAAGCTAAACAAAAGTACCTTACGAGCATGCAACGTTTTCATCAACACGAAGTTGAGTCCTAAATTTTAGAATTACTAAAAAACCCTAGTTGACATATGGATTTTTAACTTTCATAATATATGTTGCCAACGATTTTCTAATCTAAAAGGGTGCACTAGATTACACAATCTTAAATTTTAAATGTATACAAAATCCATTATTATTGAAAATAATGGATCATAGGGTCGTAAAAGGGTATAACCAACACATGTCAGAGAGGAAATTAGTGCGAATTGAATGCACTACTGCATTTATATCTATTCATAATTTGAATATATGTCATAAAATAAATTATACATATCTTATCGATTCTAATCTGACGGTAATATCTGTGTTTTTCGGACATGAATGCAAACTATAAAAGGATTTCAAAGTATCGCTTGACAACCCATACCATACTACTTCTGTTGCCACATGCTTGAGTACTCTTTTAAATGTTACTCGATGTACAAATATTTTTTGTATATACAAGTACTGATTTGAATCGATATATTTATGAACCCACAACAAATTTGTATCAAAGGATCCCATATATTTCTAAAACTGTCACTTATATATTTTTCTTATTAACTATGGACAGATTTGGGATACGGGATCAGGACAGTTGAGGCTGACACTTACAGGACATATAGAACAAGTTCGAGGTTTGTGTTTTTAAGTTCACTAATTATAGTTATTTTAGCAAGGATAGGAAATGGTTCAAATGAGTCCAGTTGCCCAAATTTGTGTTTTTAATGCATAATACCTCATAGTTTTAATCAATCTTTTCGGATAAAGATTATATGGTACACTATCTACTTATATGAAATTTTTGGATAAAGATTATACAGGTCAACTCAATTTGACCCTTGCAAAGTTATGTGCTTGACCTGCTACCCAACCCACCATTTTTTCACCTATATGTCATTAATTCTGTACATTTGCATTTGAAACGAATATCGAATTTCATTGACTGCAGGTCTTGCTGTTAGCACTAGACACACGTACATGTTTTCCGCTGGTGATGATAAATTAGTTAAATGCTGGGACTTAGAACAGAACAAGGTAATACAATCCATCTGATCTCTGTTCATCCTTTCTCTTTTTTGTCTCATTTTTGTTTGTTTTTTATTCTTTTTTTTTTTTTTTTTTTGCTTTGAAAGGTTATACGGTCATATCATGGTCATCTAAGTGGTGTGTATTGCTTGGCGCTTCATCCCACTATCGATGTTCTGCTAACCGGTGGCCGTGATTCTGTTTGCCGGGGTATGAAGCTAATCTGTTTAATAGGTCAGAGTTTTCAATTTGTGATTTAAGATAACATTTGGGAACGATTACAGGTTTGGGATATTCGTAGCAAGATGCAAATACATGCTTTATCTGGCCATGATAATACAGTATGTTCTGTTTTTACTCGGCCTACGGTAAGCAATCCATTCAGTGTTGTAGTGTAGCGATAACTTCGATTTTCATCAATGAAAAGATTTAAATAGTACATCATCTTTCAGGATCCTCAAGTTATAACTGGCTCCCATGATTCTACCATAAAGTTTTGGGACCTTAGATATGGTAATGTATATAACCCTTTTAAAAACGTCAAAGCCTTGTTTAATTTGAAAGTTTGCACTCATGCTCTTTACCAGATTTAAGGTTGTAAAAACTCTCGCAGGTAAAGCAATGGCAACTCTTACACATCACAAGAAATCCGTGCGTGCATTGGCTCAACATCCTACTGAGTATGTTTATCTCATATCATAATCTGGCATTCATTTTCATTACTTTGTCATTTAGTTTTCACCTACCAGTGACCGTACGGCAATTTTGTCTTTGACACAGGGAAAGTTTTGCTTCTGCATCAGCTGATAACACCAAAAAGTTCAGCCTTCCAAAAGGAGAATTTTTGCACAACATGCTGTGAGTTTTGATCAGTCAATGGAGTTTATACAAATTGCCAGTAGAATCCATCATCTATGACATCATACTCTTGAAGTTCTTTGGATGCTGTGTAGCATTTGATTTAAATTTAGAAGATAACTTAATCAATTCCCTCGTATGTTTTTATAAGGTCATCCTATAAGAAAAGTTAACGTCCCTTGTTTTCTATCTGCAGTTCCCAACAGAAGACCATAATTAATGCAATGACCGTCAATCAGGATGGTGTACTGGCGACTGGAGGTGAGGGTTTCTTCATATGAAATACTGCCAGAGACTTGCATTCTGTATTCTATATTGTTATTATATATATTGGCTGATCACTATTGTTGGTAGTCAATAAGACTATGTAGCTTTTAAGTTATGTGTTTTCTTTTACTGAATATTATGTCCATTGATTGACTATTATCTTTTTGATGAAAGGTGACAATGGGAGTTTGTGGTTTTGGGACTGGAAAAGTGGCCATAGTTTCCAACAATCTCAAACTATTGTTCAACCTGGTATGTGCCTTCTAATCTTTTCAAGTAGCAACCATCTACTTCTGCATGCATTTACATTTGGCATTTTTGATCCATCTATTAAGCGGGTTGGTTCTGAGTATTGATTTTCTTTTTCGGGTCAAATGTGTCAAAGTCACCTAGATTGTATAAGCATCTAGCAATGATCTATAAAAACTGTGATTTTGAGATAGTGATAATTTATATGTTATATTTAAGTGTTGAAATAGACCTGAACCACACCAAAACTATCCGTTTTGACCCATTACCCTACATGTCCAGACTGACCATTTGCCACCTCTGCATGTGTGGAGTATCTGAATCTTGTATACAATTATGCAGGTTCACTTGATAGCGAGGCTGGAATTTACGCACTATCTTACGACATAACAGGCACGAGGCTTGTTACATGTGAAGCTGACAAAACCATCAAAATGTGGAAAGAAGATGAAAATGCCACCCCTGAAACACATCCGATCAATTTCAAGCCCCCTAAAGACATTCGTAGGTTTTAAATGTGTTGCCTTAAGCCCTTAATCGACTTGAAGCCGAACCAAAATAGAAATGCTTTATTGGAAGCAAACATGCAGTTTTTGTTAGTTGTACTGTACTAGTTTAGTGTTGAGCCGAGATTATAATACGTGAAAAGTATTGATTTTAAACTCTTTTTTTTTCTTTTATTTTTTTACTGTATTTTTTATCGAGGGGTTAACATTTGTGCTGCCACCTAAGCTACATTTTGTTTTTTTATTCCATCATCTACCCTAAAGACTTTTAAATGTACATAATATCTCGTTTAAAATGATCGTGAGAGGGGGCTGCATTATCAAATATCAATCTATCATTAGTAGCAGCAGGGTTATGGAGCTTTTTGGAGCTGGAGATTTTAATTTAAAATGTATATCTAAACAGGGTTATGGAGCTTTTTTTAAAAGCTCGAGGCTTTTAAGCTCCTAAAAGCCTCTAAAAGTTTTCTACCAAACACACTTAATTTTCCCTCTATAAAATAGGGAAGCGGTTGCAAAAATGGAACCAGTGTTGTTTAGAATGTCCAAGACACGGGAGAGTTTGCAGAGCTGTGATTTTTACACCAACCTTTTTACTTACAGAAACTGGATGTAACTTGACCGTTATGTCCCTATACATATTTTCCCATTTCCTTTACCCTCTACTTTTTTCAATCAAAATTGAACAGATCCACTAAAACTCTCCTTTTCTCCATATCTATACATCTATATATAAATTTATACACAGCCGGAGATGGCGGCGGTGGAACTTATGTAGTATACATCTGGCCAGTGAAAACCAGGAAGCGAGAGGTTTAACAATGTCGGAGGATCGTTTGCTGGCGGAGATAAGATGGTACGAGCAACAAATCGGCACATACTTGCACATGCAAAGATGATAAAACTGGAACATTTGAATCACTAAATTAGAACCAATGACTTTCTTCTACCCTTCCCAACATATTTAGTGACCCGTTTTGACCCACATCTAATTAGTTTGAAAGACCAAAATTTGCCGTTGAAACCCATTTCTTATTTTCTTTAAAACTCGTTAAAACCCATGATCAGAATTTAAATTGCAAGGTCTAAAAAAAACTCATCATCTTCAAATTATTCAATCCTTTTATTCTATTAAATCTTATGAAAGAAAAAGTCTAAACCACGGGTCCCCACGCTTAAGGAGTTAGGGACTTAGGGTAATAGGTTCACGCTACAAACCCCGGATATTCTATCAAATCTTATGCTTACATATATGGTAAATATTACTGTATATTTTACATATATACTAAGATAGAGAGAAAGAGAATGAAAGATAGAAAAAGAAAGTTTGAGTGTATGTAACAAACTTGATAGCAAAACTTTCTATTCACATTATTTTTTTGTAAATGGAGTAGAAGTATTTGTGTAAATATCACCTTCCTTTTCAAAATATCAAGTATCGTGACACAAAGGTTTAAACAAATTCACCTTTCAAAAAAAAGTTATCTATGTTTTATCTACTCATGCGAACAATGAACCGGTTGGGTTGGACTAGATAAATCTATCTATGTCTATAACTATACTAAATTATAAAACATTTAATTCCTTCTTTTTTTTTTCCAACTAATTGTTGATAACCCAAAATATTCAAAAATTTTTTATTCATTTTTCTAAATATCTCCACTTTAAATACCTATAATATTTATTTGAAATATTTATAATATTGAACTTAATTTGTGACATCTACCTTGAATACTTAAATAACTACACTATCTTCTTTTACATCAATTACGTTTACATTAATTACCACATTAGCTGTCGCCGCCACCATCACCTATTGTCGTCGTTACTATATCGCCGCATCATGCGGACATATAATTATATGTGGGTTATTTACTTAGATAAACAAATAAAAGACGACATTTTATAATTTTCCCATAATATATTGTAAGGGAAAATGTTAGGTAAAAAATGCAGTACTTATCTTATGTAAAATTTAAGGAGGGGTTATATAAAATTCAGGAGGGATTATGTATGTTTATCAAATTCAAGGGTTTAATTTGTATTTTTTTTAAAGTGACAGTATTTAAATTTAGGTAAAGTCTGCAGTACGTACATTTTCCCATATTGTAATGTATATAATAAAATAAAACTAACTCGTAATACTACCACACCAAATCCTTTATCCTTCGATCTTTAGATCAATGAATATGTGGAACGGGGAGACAATAGAAATGGAGTGTTTTGCATGGATTAATGTACATGGAGTACCACCACATGCTTGGGACGCAGAGGTCTTCGAACAAATTGGTTGCGCCTTCGGAAGGGTGGTATCTTTTAGTGTACCGGAAATTGATGATGCTAACTTATCAAAAAAAAGATTGGGTATTACACTAAAAGCTGGATCACAGATTTTCACGTCTTGCATTGTTAAATGGAAAGGTTTATCCTTCAAAGTCCACCTCTCTGAAGACAAAAAAGACTGGGTACCAGCCTTTCTAGTGCAGAAGAAAACATGAACTTCTAACAAGACGAAACCCTTTGTGGAGATGGCCACCGGATATGGTAAGGGTACTTTTGAAGATGATTTGGCAGGAGGAATCCCAAACGAACAGCAGGAATTGGGAAACGATTCCCAGGAACTTGAGCCGGACATGATCGATGCTCATGAAAAAGAGATCCAAATAAAAGATGTGCAGGAGAATGTGGGAACGAATACAAATAACTATGAGGCCGAGGAGAATGTGGGACCAAATAGAAATAACTATGAGGCCGATGTTGACGGTCACAACTCCCCAAAGAATATAAAGCTTTCCTCTCTTAATGGTGAACCGCCCCCACCAATAATTCCCGAAATGATAATGCTTTCTCAATGGGATCCACTCCTTCCAGCCCAAATTCTCGCACCTCTTCTTCTTCAAAACTAACTAATTCTAGCCCTGATTCCATTCCTGATTCCACCCCCATTCCCGACCCGATTGATTCGGATCCTTTTGGTATTGATCATCTAATTTTCAATTGGGGTAAATCTGATCATAGAAAAAGGAAAAGATCAAACCGGTCACCATCAAAAGCTAAAACAGGGGAAAGGGGAAAAAAAATATTTTGGGTCTCAAATTCTGATGGTGCAAAAGTAGTCAAGGGACATAAATCCTCAGTTAACTCTCCAATCAAAGATCATTTGAATGCCTTCTCTTCCGCACGTGAAGATGCCACTGATCCTGTAGATAATGAAATCATCCCTGATTCTTCGATGGAGGTAAGTGTCGATCTCAACAAGTCTCCTAAGAAATGCAGGGTAGTAGAAAGAAATTTTGAAGAATCTTCATCTAATAATGCTGAAATCTCTCAACGGGCTTCAAATATAGAAGTAGAAGTCCAAAAAACTAAGGAAGTTGGAAATTGTTGTTGCATGAACATGGCAGGTTATGAAGACAACTTAAGACAAATCATTATTGGAGAAGGAGAAAACACTTGTCTCTAACGGATTTTTTGTCCATCAACATCAGGGGTGTTAGTGATCCAAAAAAGGTCGACTAGATCAAAAAATTACTACTTACACATAAGATTTCTTTTCTTTGTTTGCAGGAAACTCATCACAGCAACATCTCCAATAACCCCATAGCAAATATATGGGGAAATAGTTCCTTTGAAGCGGCAGATGTGGAAGCCCAAGGAAAATCCGGTGGTATAATTGGTGTTTGGGATACAACACAGTTCAAACTGATGAGCTTTGTGAAGTTGAACAACGCTTTAATTGTAACTGGGCAAATAAAGGGAACAGTATTAGTTCTCAATATCGCAAACATTTATGCCCCACAGAACATTAAGAAGAAAAAAGTCCTTTGGGAACAATTGGGAAGCGTCAAGGACTCGAGACCAGGGTTATGGATTATGCTCGGTGACTTTAATGAAGTCAAAGACCCATCAGATAGAAAAAACTCGTCTTTTAATAGGTATGGTGCGATGTTATTCAATAATTTTATTGAAGAAGCCAACCTTCATGAATATAATATGGGAGGGTATAAATATACCTTTTCGTTGGACAATGGTTCCAAGATGAGTAAAATTGATCGAGTACTAGTTTGCTCTAAGTTTATGGATTCATAATGCTTCTTTTATAGCCCTCTTGAAAAAATGGTCGGATCACCATCCTCTGTGTTTGAAACTGTCAGAGAAAGAATTTGGTCCAAAACCATTTAGATTCTTTTCCTCTTGGTTGAACAAAGAAAGCCTGGTCGATGTAGTCCAAAACGCCTATAACAAACCAGTAGTCGAGGGAAGACCCGATTACATGCTCCAATCTAAGTTGAAAAATGTGAAATGGGCAATCAAAGAATGGATAGGAAGAGAAAAAGAAAAAGACAAGAGGCGTGCAACAGAGTTAGAAATAATTATGGAAAATCTTGAACTGTTGGCTGAATTCAAGGACCTATCAGAGAATGAGATAAAAATGAAGGCTGAAGCAAAAAGAGAATTGATGATATTGGAAGATGCTAAACGAAGTGACCTTAGACAAAGAGCGAGGATCAAGTGGACTATTGATGGAGATGAGAATTCATCTTTTTTCTATGGATGTATCAACGCCAGGAAAATGTCCAACAAGATCAATGGTATATGGGTAGACAATAAATGGATCGACGATCCAAAGACAATTAAGGAAGAAGCAGTGAATTTTTTTGCTAATAAGTTTAAAGAACCGTTAGCTGCCAGGCCTAAAATTGCATGCGATGGTATTAAAAAACTGTCAACACATGAAGCAACAGGTGTTGTCGAACCATTTAAAATTGAAGAAGTCAAGGAAGCAATATGGGATGTGGGAAGTGACAAAGCGCCGGGACCAGACGGTTTTAATTTTGCTTTCATTAAAAGGTTTTGGGGAATGCTCCAATGCGATATTATGGAGATGTTGAAAGGCTTCCATAGGGATGGGATTATCAGTAAGGTATGCAATTCCTCTTTTTTTACACTTATACGAAAATCAAATGACCCCTTGTTTTTTAACGAGTTCAGGCCAATTTCATTACTAGAGTGCATCCCTAAAATCATTTCGAAAATTTTGGCTAATAGAATCAAAAAAGTTATTGGGTCGGTTATCTCAGATACTCAATCTGGATTTCTAGAAAAAAGAAGTATTCTTGATGGGCCGCTTGTGGTAAATGAAATCATCTCATGGGCAAAAAAAACAAAGTATGAAGCTATTTTGTTCAAATTAGACTTCAACAAGGCTTTTGACAGCCTAAACTGGAGCTTTATAGACTCCATATTTGAGCAAATGAATTTCCCTCCAAAATGGAGGAAGTGGATTTCAGGTACTCTTTCCTCCATGTCCGCCTCAGTACTTGTCAATGGATCTCCCACAAAAACTTTCAGTTGTTTTAGAGGGGTTCGACAAGGTGACCCATTATCTCCATTTCTTTTTATCATTGCTATGGAGGCTCTCAATTGTGTACTCTTAAAAGCTGCTAAGTTGGGCATATTAAGGGGTATTCGGCTTCCCAATGATGGCCCCATTATCACTCACTTCATGTTTGCCGATGATCTTATCGTTTTGGGGGAATGGTCAGTCATGAATGCCCTCAACATCATAAGGATCATGAGGTGCTTCTCTTTGGTCTCTGGGCTGGAAATTAACACCACCAAAAGCAACATATTTGGTTTAAATGTGGCCCCTGATGCTGTGATTACTATGGCATCCAAGATTGGTTGTCGGGTTGACAATCTACCTTTTGATTACCTTGGTCTTAAAATGGGAGCCAACATGAACTTAAGCAAAAATTGGTCTCTTGCTGTAGACACCATCAAGTGCCGATTATCATTCTGGAAAGCCAAAAGGCTCTCCCTAGCTGGGCGTGTGGTACTTATTAAGGCTGTCTTAGACAGTCTACCTATTTACTACTTTTCAATCTTCAAGGCTCCCAAGAAAGTCATTGAGGAAATAGAAAAAATCAGACGAAGGTTTTTATGGGGAGGCTCGGAAAGCATAAACAAGATTCATTGGGTGAATTGGACAAAGGTAACAGCTCCAAAAAATGAAGGTGGATTAGGTCTCGGTTCCCTTAAAGAACATAATAACAGCCTACTTTTCAAATGGTGGTGGCGGTTCCATCAAGAAACCAATGCAATATGGAGTCAAGCAATTAGATCGATATATCAAAACAGAACAAACAATTCACTGGTCCCATAAAAAAAGAGTCTGTCGAGCACTTGGAGTAACATCAGCGGGTTACAAAAAGTGTTCTCCGACCATAATGTGGATGTTTCTCAGATAATTACAAAGGAAAACGATTCTTGGATTTGGAAAGAAAGTAAATCAGATGTTTTCTCCGTGGCATCAGTTAGAGACATCTTAAGAAACTCATCACTACAAGCGAATGAGTTTCACTTTAAGTGGAGTAAATGGGTGCCTAAAAAGGTCAATATCTTCGCTTGGAGAGCTGAAATGGATAGAATATCCACAAGAGTCGCATTAAAGATGAGAAACATACCGGTCACTTCTACTCTTTGTCCTCTTTGTAACCAATTCCAAGAAACAGCTGAACACCTTCTCTTATCATGTGAATTTGCTAACATGCTATGGTGTTTTATTAGTTCTTGGTGTAAGATTAACCCAATATTTGCATTCTCTATCCGTGATTTGCTGAAACTTTTTGATTCAAAGAAGTATGGAAATTTCAACGTCATTCATGCTATTATTTTGACGGGTTGTTGGTGCATATGGAAAGAGAGAAACGACTCATGTTTTAATGGAACAACTGTGTCATGAATCAAGATAAAAGAAGAGGTTATGAGTCAAAGTTTTCACTGGATCAAAAATCGTGCAAAACTCAAAGAGCTCACATGGGAAAAATGGTGTTAATTTAGTTTATAAAGACCTTGGGGCATTAGATCAAAAATGGTGTTAATTTAGTTTATAAAGACCTTGGGGCATTAGATCTTTTCTTCTTTTAGGGTTCTTATATAACATTAGTAATTAGTTAATTATACTGTCATGACTTTCTAGCTCATATTGTTAATATATATAATCTTATGCCTTTAAAAAAAAAATAAAAATAGTTTCATTCGCACTTACCAACAAATCGACCTTTCATTTTTAACGATACCAACATATATAAATACCACACTCACTTTATCTTTATTTTTTATTGAAAACGGCAACACACACACACTTACTTTTTCTGTATCTATATTCTCTCTATAATCCTCACTTAACCAACCCTTCCATGATGCCACCTCTTTAACATTCTCAACATTTTTTCTTCATTAACCGTTTCTATTAAAAATTGAAATGTCGAAACCGTCACCGGCACCGGAAACCATCAAACCGGAAGATTACATTCACAGCAAAGTTCATTACGCCGTTGCGACAGGCGATCACACTACACTCTCACGCATCATATCCACTTTACCCCGTTTATCCGACCCGACCCGGATCCGAACCGAATCGGATTCATTAAAACAAGAGAAACTCTCCGATCAAATCTCCGCCGTCCTGGACAGGCGTGATAATATCAAACGCGAAACGCCTTTGCATTTAGCCGTCAAAACTAACAACACGCGCGCGGCACGTGCACTCGCGAACGCCGGAGCCGACGTGTCGTTACAAAACGCCGACGGATGGAACGCGTTACAAGAAGCGGTGTGCCGGAGATCCACGGAGATGGTGGCGATCCTCGTACAGCACCACCACGTGTCGGCATGGTTGAAATGGCGCCGCCGGTTGCCACGTGTCCTCGCCGTCCTCCGCCGTATGCGTGATTTTTACATGGAAATATCCTTCCATTTCGAAAGCTCAATCGTTCCGTTCGTCGGAAAAATCGCTCCGTCAGATACTTACAAGATCTGGAAACGTAACGGTAACTTACGCGCCGACACGTCACTTTCCGGTTACGACGGTTTAAAAATCCAACGCGCGAATCAAAGCTTTGTATTCTTAGGCGACGGTGATGAGAATTTAGACATTCCTTGTGGTAGTTTATTAGTTTTAAATCATGATGAGAAAAAAATATTCGATGCATTTGAAAACGCGGGAAATCCGTTATCCGATTCCGACATTTACGGATTTGTTAACCAGACTAGTGTGTATAGACCAGGAATGGATGTAACGAAAGCCGAATTGTGCCCGAGAATTAATTGGAGAAGACAAGAGAAAGTTGAAAGTGTTGGTGAATGGAAAGCGAAAGTTTATGATATACAAAATGTTTGTTTTAGTTTTAGATCTCGAAAAATCGTTTCAAATAATAATGAAGACAGTAGCGGTGTAATGCCGTTTGAATTGGATTTAGATGACGGAGATGACGGTTTTTTAGTTGCGGAAAATCCGCGGTTTAGTACCGCTGGACCGCCGCCTCCAAGGAGGCATAGTAGTTATAATTACAATGAAAGGGAGGTTGTAAGTGTGAATAGGAAGAGTGTTGATATTGTGTTAACGGAAGGGAAAGGGGGGATGGGGATGGAAATGGGTGGGGGTCGAGGGAGGATGCGGCATTATCCTCCCAGGCCCCACACGATGCCGATTATGACGGCGAAGGTGCATACGAAAGAAAAAGAGTATGTGAAATCGTTAAAGCCTTCGGTTTGGTTAACGGAGGATTTTCCTTTACAAACGGAGGAATTGATTCCGTTGCTTGATATTCTGGCTAATAAAGTTAAAGCTGTTAGACGTATGAGGGAATTGCTCACTACCAAGTTTCCTCAAGGCACTTTTCCGGTCAAGGTATTATTTCTATGGAATTCCTTCATTTTTAATTCATTAATTTAAATATAGTTTCTTTTGTTACTGTAAGTAATACTTTCACGTTTTTGTCAGCTGTTTTGGATTTAACCACTTTAGTATTTGTTTAGTCATTTTTGTTGCAATTAAGACAAAATAGAAAAGTAGAAGAGTTTGTGAGCAGTGGGACCCACATGGATGATAGAGCATATAGATATTGCCATACGTGATCCAATAGTTGTCATGAGTACCTGTGCATCAATAACATGGAACAAAATTATTCATATTTTAAGTCAAAATACTTATATTTAGTGAGATTATATATGACATGATTTTCTGTGCATGCTCTATATAATGATGATTAGAATTAGAAATGGAATTAAACTAGGTAACCTTTACCTTTATTCATCATTGTAGCTTAAGATGTTACAAAGTAGATTTTAGTACCATTGTTATTGTTACTAATTTTAGGAATTTAACGACTATTGAAAATATCTATTGATGAGTGAAGTGAGCATTTCCTACTATCATTAAACAGGTAAGTACAAAGTGTTTTATTATTTAGAATGTTACTAGAGTATTACTCGTATTTACTATCATTCATATGTGACATAATAATAAAATGACATATTTCTGTCACTAAAGTAATTGATACTACTCATATGTTTCTTAAGCAATTAACCATTTTACTAATTTCTGATGTATGAACTCACTTTTATTTATTGGCTTGTGGCTCCAAGTTTGCAGATATTTGAATATTACTTTAATGGGTCTTGAATCTTGATAGATTTTCTAGAAAGAATAGAACATATATATTGTACGAAAAAGATCACTATAATCTTGGTGGGGTTTTGGGGAATCTGAATATATCTATATTTATTACAATATATCAGTACATATATATAGTTGTGTTGTATAAAATCAAATTCATACCAACTAATTAATCCCTTTTTTTTCCTTCTTTCTTTTTAACGGTGAATTTCTTAACTGAAGCCATCACCTGCTATCATAACATGGTCAGGGCCCAACGCAAGTATTGGGTTGTTTAAACTGGATTCCGTTACATACACATTGATTGGATAGGCATTTGTCGAGAATCTCAACTAGGCTCCCAAGTCTTAATTGCCCTACTTTATTGTTAACCCATGGGATGGTCCTGATGGATACTTGGTGTGTAAAATAAGATACTAATTTATTCTTTGATTTACTAGGAATCAACATTAAGCATCCCCTTTTTTACTAAATAGTAATGTTGAATTCTAACTTTGATGGGTCTTTCCCCAAAAACAGAACTAGACAAGGTGGACCCAAATCATAGTACTTTCAGTGGGTCCTTTCTTGTAATTTTCATTTATGTGTCCCTCCCTAGACATGTTCAAAGTTATTTCAACATCACCCACTTTCCCTTTTTTGATCTTGCAAACATATAGTAGTAGTACTTGTGGTGCCTACATTGACTAACCTTTCCTTTTAAGATCTTGATTTTGGGTAAATGATTTGATGGTTCTCATCTTTATTATAGGTGGCTATCCCGGTGGTGCCAACAGTAAGAGTGTTGATAACGTTCACAAAGTTTGTTGAGCTCCAACCGCCCGAAGAGGAGTTCTTTACACCCTTCTCAAGTCCACGGCACTTGTTTAATGATAGAGGAAAGGATGATGGTAGTGATGACGACGGTGAAGATGACGATAAAGGAATACATCGTGCTTCTGTTTCCTCTTCGTGGTTGTCAAGAAGTAGTAGCCGGTCAGGGAGCTTGATGAATAAATTGCCGCAAAAAAAATCGACAGCACAATTGACTGATCCTTTTGTTATACCAATCGGGTATGCTTGGAGTAGTTTCAATGAAAATGGGAAGAAAATGAAGAAATCTAAGTCCACGAGTAGGAAAATTAAGTGAACGCGACATGTAATAAACCAGTTGTTATCTAATTTCGTAAGGTGGAAATAGCTAGTTTGTAATCTCTTTCTTTTATTAAAATAGAGTCACCATTAAAAAAAAAATCATGTCATTGCATTGAATATTTATTAGAGGTTGTACAATGATGGGGTTACGTAGGTTTGAGTATAAAATGTCGTAACACCCCTGTTTGTATACTTGATTAAAAGATAAATATGATAAACCAGACCTATCCTTAGTATAAAGGCGTGATACTTGTAGGTTTTTTTTTTTATATAAAATTAAATATTTTTACCATATTGTACAAATTACAGTACAAATAATAAAATACATAGATGTCGTAAAATAATTAAATAACGTGATACTAATATCAATTTCTCTTAATATGAAGGTTAACTTAGTCATTTAACTAGTCACTCTTAAGTTTTTACATATGATAGACTATACCTGCCTTTGTTTATATACATCGCTCAATCAAATTTTTAAGTCCATCTTTTGAGACATTATTGTAGGCTCATGACTCATTTTTCTTTTTTAACCTATGAATCTTTACTTATATTTTCCTCGTGATCCGATGCTTGATATGAAAAGGCTAAATAGAAAACATCTTTGTGTGACATCGGGTTTTTTTCCATCATGATCAAATATATTTATATTTTCTGAGAAATGATTGATGATTAAAAGTGGAACAAATCATACGAAGTCGTTAATTAATTAAGGGGAATGTTTTGTTTACAAGAAAACTACTTGCACACAAACTTTTACAAGTAGCAAATTAGCTAGGTGGACCAGGCACTTTTAAAGATTTTTCTTTTTGAGGGCTGATCAAAACAAAAAGGTAAAGTTAAAACCTTAAAAATATGCATTTATTTACGAGACTTGTATATTGTTAGAGCATTTGTAAAGGCTAGGCGGATTATTAAGCAAAACCCGATTACACATGCATGGCCGGCTTGTCTTCTTAATTATATTAATACCAAAAAATCAGCAGCTAGTATAGTTAGCTTGAGGCGATCGAATTGTAGTAGTAACACTTATAGAATAAATAGAGGGTTGCAGCCTAATACAAGTAATTTAGGAAATTCGTGTGTACATGTTCACTAGTACCACTATTAACTAACTTGTTGAGGAATTGAATACATGCCTGCTAGAATCACGTAAGGCTGCTTTCAGCCCCATGGCAGCCACGTACGTTAATGATAAATCGATTTTATCATGGACTTGATTGCCTCTCCCGCTAAATGAAAACAAATGTGTATGGAAGAAATTGAGAAATAAAAGAAAGTAGAATTGAAGGTCTTTTTATGCACCATCGAGAACGAAAATTCAAAACTAGAGTAAAAGTCTGTTTTTACCCGTTTTTTAATTTTATCTTAACAAATGGCAAATATATTCGGACTAAAACCCTTTAGGCTTACATGACATGTGAGGTAATTTTGTGATCGTGCAAATCAAGTATACAGATAAAAGGATATATGTAACATCCATCGTTTAAAAATAAGGATTTTTTAAAATTTTCGCCTAACGATGTTAAAAAAAACGGAATAAACTCTTAAAAGTCCAAACCAATAAATTCTGTTTGGTTTATTCATTAAATGGTGTTACTTGCCATATCATTGAAACAAGTCTAAATGGAAATCCATCGGTTGCTCAACATAAAACAACCGATCACAATTCAATACAAGTCATAAACATCTTAACATAATTCAAAGGTCTAAAATGAGCAACCACTATGGGTAAACTATGGTCATCATCAAGCAATCTACCCATGCCTCGCTCTTTATTCTTCAACACTCATAAGCTTGTTAAACCTAAGGGAACAACACATTTCAAGAAACAAGTGTTAGCTAACGAATTAGTTAAGTAAGATAACACATGATTATAAAAACATTTTTCCAATTAAAACTTAATAAAAGTCGTATTACATCATTAAGGCACATATCATTTTAAAACATCACATCTTTGCATTTAACATCTTTCATATAGGATAGATCATCCTAAACGTGCCTAATCATCTTTAACATCTTTGCATATCACATCTAAACATCTTTGTGGTGGTGACATAAGTCACACCCGACTAGATGAATAAACCTTACGGCTGTCCACAATGTCGTTAAGGAATGACAAGCCAATCCAGGAGTAACCCGTATGTACATGACAAGTGGGGCAGGTCAGACCTCCCGTATTACTCTTCACATATTTGACCATGTTGCAAGGAGCCACCCGAGCAACCACATCTACGCACCCGCCGGGTAATGGCAAGTACGGGTTAAGTTTAACACTTTCACATCTAATTTACGAGCTCGATTTCACATCTTTATTGTTTAAGTGTTCATATTACCTAAACAATAACACATATCATATTAACGTTTCATGTGTCATGGCAACCTAAAAAGTCTAGTGAACTAGATAAACAAGCCATACAAACATGCACATTTCAATACATCACAAGACATTACATATCATTTCATACCATAACATCACATCACATATCATTGGGACTGCATTTCAGGCCTCATTGGTCATCTACATTGCCCATATCACCTCCCGTATAACCCTGAATACCATTAAGCAATCAAGATATCATTTGGGAAGTTATTATATGAAAACCATGTTTTTGTTGAACCCTCAGCGTGTCAAAGTAGTGTATCTTACCTTGGTACAGCTTACCGACAAGTTAAGAGTATTTTATAGTGCTTGCTAAGTGCTCCCGACAACCTAAAACGAGTATAAGATCGATATATAAGCTAAACGAAGTCTTTTGTGCAAACTGGACCTCGGGTGCGCCGCACCCCCTACTTGGTGTGTCGCATCAAACAACCAGAAACTTCAGATCATGCCCTGGTGCGCCGCATATCGGGCTCCCATGTGAAGATCCAAAACCCAAACTGGGCAGTGGTGCGCCGCACCCCCCATCTGGTGCGTCGCACCTCATCCTGACGACCAAAAACCCAACTTTTCAACCTTTAAACGAATTCCATACGAACACACACCATTAATTCGACCTGGAGAGATAAAATTAATCTCTTTGACAATACTTTTAATGACTTTAATCCATCAATTGATCCTTTAATCATAGACTAACATATAGCAATCGTTTGATCACCCGAAAAAATGAAATCGGTAAACATTTAATCAAATAACCCAACCCAAACCCCATGGTCTGGATTGAATACTCATCTATGACTCAATTAATCAGATTTCAAAGAGAATATTACCTATATTACCTACACTTGATATAGGGAATCTAAGATCTAAACAAAGCTTGATCAAAACGACACAAAACGATTGGATCTTGAGGGAAAACTTGCTAGGAAGGGAGGAGGAACGGCTGGAGGGTTTCTCACGTATGATGGCAGATGTGTTTGTGACAATTAGGGCTGCCTAATTGCCCTCTAATCCCTGGCCATCCCCTCTTAAACTTACACTTGGGGCCTTCAACTTTTAAACTTAACTTTCCTAGCTTATCTTTCTACCGGGAGTCTTAACACTCTATCAAGCACTTAATTACTTAACTTTACTTTGATTACTTTCATTAAACATCATATTACTCATTTCACATTTAACACATAAGCACATAATCTCATAATCACATATAAGGCACATAACTTAACGAACCTAACGTTAACTAACGGAAAACGAAATAGTCAAACACAAAATGTTTGGGATGTTACAATAAATGACTTATAATTGACTCGAACTAGGCATATAACAAAAGGCTTATACCGTGGGACTCTAAGAGAGACCCTTCGTGAACCTTTGGATCCGACTGACCCTTTCCCACTGAGAGTGGGCCTGAGGCTTACTTTTGAAAGTCAACTCATATGTGTTTATGTCAGCGTTTGCAACCATTGTGATATCTTGGAAGGTAATATTTATTTTTGATCTTAATTAATAGTCTGACTTCTTTTTTTAGGAGTCTCTTGACTGCAACCTAACAAAAAGAAATTCTAACAGGTGTGCGTGTCTGTATGGGATGCTCCATGGAAGAACTACAAAGTGAGAACCTTTTTGGATTTTGTTTGCACACTATATAGGACAACGCACGAGCATAGAGTTTATGTCTGGTGAATCACCATCGTTACATATTACTTTAGTAAGTTTCAAAACTATGACCTGGAACCTTCATCTTTAGATCCATGTGATCATTCGGTGACGTCCTGACGGTACCACTAGGTTCACCCCTTCGGTACCATCATAAGGATTAAAGCCATGTTACTTGTTTAGTTACAGTTTAATGCATTTAACTTAAAAAACCTTTATCCATTGAGTCCAACTGTTTTTATTTTGTCTCAGCTAAAGCGCGGCCCATTGGGCCAGAAACTCGGTATCCATTCGCCGTTTTGTGCATACCTCTTCTAAATTAAAAAATATACGCAAGATCCATTATTTAGGCGGCAAAATCCACCATTGATAAGGTATGTGACTTTACATTACTTATATTTTAGATATATAATATATATAAAACAATAATAATAATGATGTCAATACTACATTAATTAATTGATTATGCTATTGTAATATTGTTATTAGTTATTGGCTTATTGCTAAGACTTAGTGGTTTCATGTGATATTTTTTCGTTTTACATGCAATGCAAGAATACTTGCAATTTTCTGGGGTTGAAGCCATAATTCTGTTATTTTATTTGCATCAATGTTTTACATCTTCATATTTATATTTATCTTTTAGTAGTATTTTTTGTAATTGTTGTTGTTGTTAGGGTAACCGGTAACGGAGAGAACCCTATCCCCGGTATCACATCTGTATACCATCGACTCACCCCGTATGAGCCATATGATGCCTGTACAATACCTCCATTCTAATCTCCACATGATCTGGGCACCCTGAAGGATCAAACCCACGTATTTAAACTTCATATCTAGGCTTCATTGGTAACGGGTACCTTAAAGGAATTATTTTTTGTGCCAAGCAAGGATCGAACCTGAGACCTTAAAGTCATCCAGTGTTTTCCTTACCACTAGGCTAACTCTTTGTTGGTTTCTTGTTGTTGTTATTATAGGGGTGTTTGGGTCTTTGGGATTGCGTTTGTAAAATAAATTCCGCATTTAAAAACCGTGTTTGAAAAAACATGTTCTCACCTGCTTCTCTATGAAGAAGCAGATACTCAATTTTTTTTGCCAAACACTTTTTATTTGCGTTATGAAAAATTAGGTAATCATTTCAAAACAAAATCCCAAACAATCTCATCCGTTGTGGTTTCTCTATTTCGGGATTCTTATACATGTTTAGTAAATAATATAGTACGAAGTTATGTCTGTATCAAACCGCAATTGTCTGCTACCAAGTTCATTTAGAATGACGGGAAGAGTAAAAATATGTATAATTTAGGTCATATCATGTCCGTACACTTAATTATTGGTTGTCATGAAGTTTTTTGGTTTAAAAGTTGTATCGCATGGTATGTGAAGTAAATTTGTGTTGTGCAAATGAAGTACGATGAAGGGTATGTATGCAACAGCTATATAACTGACTGATTTGTTAATTATGGGTAGATTCAGTTCGGCCAATGATTCTATGTCTTTGTGGAATTAATGTAGTTTGCGTGGCTTATCTGTTGGTACAAGACTACAAGACTCGTGTAAATAATGACCATGTGGTCCTTTAGACCCGACTGACTCTATCCCAAGGAGAGTGGGACCTAAGCTTACGTCTGCAAGTTAACTCAACCCAACACGTAGTCATAGATGTGTTTACGTTAGTTTTTGTTTTTTAAACGTTTGCAACTGTTGTGATCTCTTGAAATGTAGTATTTCTGATTTTGACAGTCTGACTTCTTTTTGTAGGAGTCTCTTGACTGCAGCCTTATGGAGAGAATTTCTAACAGGTGGCCGCATCCTGTATGGCATGCTCCATGGAAGAACTACAGAGTGAGAACCTTGTCTTGATAGCTTTGGCTTTCATTTGCATCGGATCAAATAAGAACTTTTTATATGCATATTTTAGTGTGTGTGTGTGTGTGTTTTTTTTTTCTCTCGTTTCTGTTTCTAGTATTGTATATCTGTACGAAACTGATCAGGCTAATATATCCGCAGGTCATTAGTGGAAGTATGGGATGGGTTAGATCTATTGCATTTGATCCAAATAATCAGTGGTTCTATACTGGTTCTGCAGATCGAACAATCAAGGTAATCATTATTTATTTATTTGCAGTGCATACCAGCAACCAACACCTATTTGAATCTAAAAATATTTATTAATCCATGCGAGTTTAGTAACAGTGGATCCATATTTTCTTAAACTGTCACTAAAGGATTTTCATTGATTGTGGACAGATGTGGGATGTGGGATCCGGACGTTTAAAGTTGACACTCACGGGGCACACAGATCAAGTTCGAGGTTTGTGTTTCTAACTAACCAATTAGTGTAGATGTTGTTGTTACTCTTGTAGTAGGAAGTTGACAAACCATGTTCCCTCTTAGTGGTGGTAATTGTAACTCATAACTATAGGTTGATGCGGTCTATGTTTATTTCTAACGGGTCAAACGGCTGGAGTAAATAAACAATGATTTGAATGCAGTCAAAGGGACCAAAATTTGTGGTGATGTTATTCAAGGGGTCTAGATTATTTTTGATGACACACAATTCGTTATTATTTGCAGAGTTTTATTTTGAAAAATCTGTTCAAGTCAACCTGACCCATTTTGACCCTAGATACTACATGTTCTGGCCCTTTACCGACCCACAATTTTGCCATCATGTTGTGATTTATCCTTCACATTTTACATTGAATCAAATGTGGAATTTTGTGTATTGCAGGCCTTGCAGTTAGCAGTAGGCACACATACATGTTCTCTGCGGGTGATGACAAACTAGTTAAGTGTTGGGACATAGAACAGAACAAGGTATAAGATACGTCTGTTCTCCATTTAAACTTTCTTTCTTTTTCTTTTCTTTTTTCTCTTCCCTTACCTATATATCTTGATTAAAGGTTATTCGCTCATATCATGGCCATCTAAGTGGAGTATATTGCCTGGCACTTCATCCCACTATCGATATTCTGCTTACTGGGGGGCGTGATTCTGTTTGCCGGGTAAGCAGTCAATCTATTTAAAAGGTTACATTTTTTCCACTGTGATAGGTGAAGGTTAACATTAAGCATGATGGCATTTACAGGTTTGGGATATTCGTAGCCAGATGCAAGTACACGCTCTATCCGGCCATGATAGTACAGTCTGCTCAGTTTTTACTTGAGCTACGGTAAGAAATCCAAGAAATGCTGCGTGATGTAAGGATAACTTCTCCTTTTTATCATCAAAATTCTTAAGATGTTACGTCTTCTTTCAGGATCCTCAAGTTGTAACTGGCTCCCATGATTCAACAATAAAGTTATGGGATCTTAGATATGGTAATTTATATATATATATATACACATTGTCTTGAAAAAACTATTAAAGGCTTGTTTATTATCTTTATGATCTTAATTTAAACTGATGACTACTCCATAGGTAAAACAACGTCAACACTTACTCATCATAAGAAGTCTGTACGTGCTTTGGTCCAGCATCCTACTACTGAGTACGTTTATCTCGTATCATAAACTGACTATTTTAATTATGTTACCTAAGATTTCATAGATGCCTACCTGCCTTTTATGTGATGGTAAAACAAATATTCCGTTCGACATTGCAGAGATAGTTTTGCTTCTGCGTCGGCTGATAACATAAAAAAGTTCAGCCTTCCTAGAGGAGAATTTTTGCACAACATGCTGTAAGTTTTTCTTCTTCTCTTTTGAAGTTCTTTGGATAACTTTGTTTGCTATATTCTTTTAAATATTGATTAATTTTTAGAAATCAACCACTAGTCCTATCTGTTTGTGTAAGGTATTCTATAAAGTTGAGTTAACTTTATTCATTTTGCGTCTGCAGTTTCCAACAGAAGGCCATAGTTAATTCAATGGCTGTCAATAAAGATGGCGTCTTGGCCTCCGGAGGTAGAGTTTCTTCATTGTAAATCCTATTTGTAGCATCCATTCAAAGTTGATGGAGCTAATGATTACGCAATTTGAAGTTTATTTGGTTCATTCTCTTAACATTATTTTTTAATTGACCATGATCATTTTTGTTACAGGTGATGATGGGAGTTTGTGGTTCTGGGACTGGAAAAGTGGTCATAGTTTCCAGCAATCTCAAACAATCGTTCAACCAGGTATCTGCCTTTTATCCCGTCTAATAGCAGCAATTACTTCTTTATATATTGAAAGGAAAAGTTTTGACCCAGTTACTTGTGAATGGTTCATTCTGATTATGCTATGTCTATATTGGATCAAAGTGATTAAAAGTCACCAAAAATGTCCTTTTTATGCAAATTTGACCCTTTTGCTTGTGATTGGGTTGATCCAAGTTATGTTCTATCTCTGATCGGTCAGATGGTCCAAAATTTACCTAAAGCATACTTGTTAAGCATAAATTATCCTAATGAAATTGTAACATTTTCATAATGGCATCTGAACAAAGTGTTTGAATCAAAACTGACCCATACCAAAAGTTTCCTATATCAGTCAACTGTTTTGATCTGTTACCCAACCCGACCATTTTGCAACCTCCACATTTATTGGAAGAGTATCCTAATCATGTATCGGATCTATCAGGTTCACTCGATAGTGAGGCTGGAATTTATGCACTATCTTACGACATAACAGGCTCAAGGCTAGTTACATGCGAAGCAGACAAGACAATCAAAATGTGGAAAGAAGACGAAAACGCCACCCCTGAAACTCACCCTGTCGATTTCAAGCCCCCTAAAGATATCTATAGGTTTTAAACATGTTCAAACAGGTTTCTAGAATTCACTCCAAGCTGTCTAAAACAGGATTAAAAAAGTGTTACGGGTCACATTATGTTGTACTTTTGTAAAATTTGAGCTAATTAAAATACATGATAAAGTGGTGATTATTGAAAAAATAGATAATATAGTGAAGTTGTGGTGACACAAATGGGACCAGTGTTTGTTTAGCATGTCTAAGAAAGGAGAGCATTTGCAGATTACTCATGAAAATATGCTTCCAGAAAGGTCAAGTAGCATGCAAGTATCTCTACTTATATTTACTCATGGCATAGAGTTGTTGTAAAGCATGTTTGACTTGGTCCAAGACTACTTTTTAGGCCCCAACATGTTCACTTTAAAAGGACCATCCTCAAAGTTAAAATATATATCTATACATGCATTTCTTTAGTACTTTACTTTCTTCTATTTTGTATTTTTTTTTCACCTTTTATTGTGGTTCTATTGGTTGATTTGCCTTGTGTGCAATTTCATTATTTGATATCGGGTGCACCATGATGATATTATATAAGAAAAAGTTAACTTTGCAACATATTAGAATTGTCATTATCTTGGTGTTTTTTGTAGTGGGACTATTTAAAAAGTGTATATAAACGTATAAACTATTACTTTTGAGACAAATTTTAGCAAAAACACAAAATGGTCAATCTTACTAAGACCATTCACAAAGGTCAGTGAAACTAGTAGGACAAGTAGGGTGAAATGAAAAGTGATATATAACAGGTGAATTGTTGATGTGAGTTGGTAAAAGGCATCAGTGAAGAAAGCATAAAAATGATTTTTATTTTTACATATTATTTATTTGTTTTGTTTAATTTTATTTTAATTAAGTATTATATCGTGCATCGTTTCATTCACGATGAGAGCTTTGTGGTAGAGGACATTCAAGCATAAAAATGATTTTTACGTTTTCAAATTCCATCTCATGTTTCTTTAATCATAGTGTTTATGGGATCTACTTTCTCTAACGTAAGACATAAAATTTGCATTGTCCATAAAACTGATCGGTAAGAATTCGATAATGGATCGATTATCCATTTGGTTATCCATTTATTATGCAACAACTAGTTTTTTGTTTTATTTTGTTTTCCTTATATCTAGATTAGCCTCGTAATGCTACCATTTTATTTTATTTATTATACTATTATTAATATTAATATACAAGAAGTTTCTATAGATAAACACTTTAACAAATAACGGGCTGTAAATAAAGTTACTAACTGTCAATAGATCATAGATCGACTCGTATTGGTAGAGATTTGAGACTTTAAAGTTTATGCTATTAATTTAAGATCGAGAAATAAAATGTTCTTTGAGCTGAAGACCTGAGTTTTCAATAGAAATAACCGGGTTTGTTTTGAAAATAGAAATGCATATATCGTTAAACCAATGAACATATGTTAAAAAAAAAATAATCACAGCTATTATATCTCAATCGTAGTGTCTCGTCAAAAGTATGAAATAGAATTAGAATATATAGACATTTATTGATAGTGGTCTAACCATTTTTTTGTATTTGACTTTTTAATATGAAACTATTTACTAGCCACATCTCATAAATCTCCAACCACTTTAAAAATATGTATATTTAAGTTCTGATTCTGAAATATGCTATACGCAATCTCTGAGGTATTTATGTGGTCGGCTGGTGTTCAAGATACTCATCAATTCACAAGTTGTATTTAATTTGCTACAAAATTTTGATATAACATTGTATCTTAATATATACGAACATGTGCCACGAGTGATTTGTTTAAGACTATATTTGTTGTATTCTCCTAAACCGTTAAATCTTTTTGAAATTACTAGTTTAAGTTACGGTCTCGTGTAATATAATGGAAAATGACTCGTTTATACACTATTCTAAAACCTGTTTGTTGATGAATTATAATCAATGTTAACTTAAAATGTCTATCAATAAACGAAGAGTTAGATTCTGAAAACATTTGGAACTAGGGATGAGGAAAAAAACCGAAACTCGTGACCCAACCCGGAACCTGCCTGAACTGACCTGCCCGAAGGGCTAACGGGCCGGGTCACGGGTCAAGCTTTTGTTGCATTTTCGGGTCACGGGCTGTGCGTGTCGGGTCGGGTCGGGTCAAGCCAAAACCGAAAAAGATGAAGGAAACCCGTGACCCGACCCGACCCGAACCATCACTGGCCGGGTCACGGTTCCGATTTTCTTGTATTTGTGAGTCACGGGCCGGACCGGGTTTTCACGCGTCGGGCCATTTGCACAATTACACAACTGGAGTGAATATCTTTCTATTGACCTTAAGATTTGGAAGATAGCTGGCGAAAAAGATAGCATTCATTTGCACAGTGCTTTAAAGAGGCAATTAGCGGGTCTGAAAAATTATTAAGTCGATCTGCATTTGTGGCATGTTGCAACGCGTGTTCGGTATAGTTCATGGGAGGTCGTTTCGTTCGCGTTCCATTGGGATTTCCTTTATATATTTAGTAGTCGTTGTCATTTTACGTGTTTCTTTCTCTTATCTTGTTTTCAGAATTAGATCGGATTGTGTACTCTTTTGTATCGACTAATACTTAATGCCGTTAAAAAAAAAAAACTTAAAAGGTCGTAACAAAATGCAAACGATCGTGTTGTTTCCGATATGATTAATACATAGACATTAATAACTCAAACTACAAACGGATTTCATTTGCTCAATTAAAAACCAATAATATTACTATATTAGGCATAATTAGGTAACTTGTCATTTTTAAAATAATACTATACTGGTTAAATCATGTTGTTCTAGCTAGGTTAATACATGTTTAAGATTTTTTTTGGACAGTTAGTCGGTATTCGACATCAGGGAACACCTCACCGTATAATGGTGAAGACCTGCCCGTACTTTAGATACGAGATGTAGATCATAAGCCGTTACAGGTAATTTGAGGAAAAAACCCACAGACTTGTCACTCCTAAAAGTCGAACCCAAGACCTGTGGGAAAAACTAAGGATGCATCTGCCAGTTGAGCTAGGCTTCATTTGTTACATGTTTAAGATATGTATTGTTGTAATAAAATCACATAACTTAATTCATCATATACACGATGCTCATTAATTAACCATTTGATTATTTGTGACAAAAGTTCGATACAAACTAGGTCGCTTATTCATAATGTGACAATATTATTCGATTTGTTAAATTGTTGTGGTCATGAAGGTGTCCAACCTTAAACCCAAAACGTAATTCTATATGTAGCAAAGATAATCACATCCATTGCTAACTGAGTTACACGTCATTGACAATTAACCATTTGAATTGCATGTGCCAATTTTTCGTATAGATAATCTGATTTAACTAAATGTCCAAATGATTGGTCTAAATCATTTTAAATTTATCTATTGGTTCTTTAATATCTTTTTTCATATCATTGATTTGTAATTGTATATGTATTATTGATTTGTATAATATAATGTAAATGTTGTTCTATGTGATAAATTATGAGAGTAGAACATAGTTTTATGTTAACTATACTAAATCCACTTGTCTTGTATATTTCATTTTTAATGGACAATAAAAGTGAAATGAAGATGGTAAAGATATATGTTACTCCGTAATATATTACTAGAAAAATAAGTATAAATATCTAGGATACATCAGTATGACAGTATGGTTGAATTCTTTCTTAAAAAATACGAGTAGTGCAAATATAATAATTGTAAAAATGAGATGAAATGAAATGATTAAGACAGAAGTGTGTGTGTTGGATGTGGGGACTTTTGGAATCATAGACACTCTCTCACCACAAAATGCAATGTGACTGCCCCTCCATTTTTATTTTTTTCTTTATTAACAAAAACTATGATATTTGTTTAGTTTATAAACATACGATTAAGAATTACTAGCTTCATTATAGTGTTATAGATTTATTATAGCAAATTATTAATAATCGATTATCCAGACTAGTATATAATCGGTTGTCTATCGATGATGTTAGACATGCATAACTCACATCATTTTGTAACCTCGTAACAATTTTGTTTTTGGATAAAAGTAATTGGGATCCTTTTGTCTTGTGCGTTCAATGTAGTTTGTTTATTTGTTTTCTAAATTAAACTGATTATATAAATCCAAGATTTCATCAATAGCAACTTTTATGAAGGATACCTACATCTACAATTTTAAGCTGTCTTCTAAAATTAATAAATGTATATGGTAATAGATCTTATTTTGCCGTGTCTGCAAAACTGAATTATATATTGTTGTATTATATAAGTTTATAACTATGATATGATAGGTGGTTTAATTTAAAAACACAGAGAGTAAAATATTAGTATACATTGTACTCCGTATATATTACCGAATGATGATGTCTTTTAGATGTCTACTTTATGTTTTCCATGTTTCTCCAGTTACGTTGTCATTATCCAACATCTGACAAACACTAACTTAATTACTAATCAATTGTTTTAGGTGATATTAACTCTAATCTAATGAAAAAAAGTATAGCCAAAAGCGATAACATGAATTAAGTTTCCACTTTTGTGTCGCTACATGATATTGGAGATTTGAGTGTTAATATATGTACTTAATAAATATGCTTAACAACATGGATAATACCCATCCGTCCCATATTAAATGTCTAATTTTAACTTGTCAAGTCTTCTGCTTGTAACTTTAAAGAATAGGCGTGTAACAATATTAATATGGGACGGAGAGAGTATATTTAAAGAATAGGCGTGTAATAATCTTATTTGTTTTTAGTCCAATGTACATACTTTATGCATCTAAAATGGATAAAAATCTTCTCAAAACAACTTTGAGAGATCAAGTTACAAGATCTTCAAACCTCTAGAATAAAATAAAGGTTCAAGTTTAAATTTTGACTCCAGTTTTAATCATCTTTATTGAAGCTCCAACTTAAGAAGATCTTTATTCATTCAAATTGATATTTTTAACCATATGCATATCTAACTTCAAAGTTCAAACTAATGTTACTGTTAGCATGGTAATCTATTTGACACCATGTGGAAGTTTGGATAAATGACACCTCACCAAAAGTACTATGAGCTACATATAATAACGATGTTTGAAAATTAGATACATGTAATATAGCTTTTCTAAATGCATTTATATGTAGATTTTAATCTAAAATTAAATGTAATCTATATTCAATGTTTAACACATGTTAACATTTTCATTTCCATTACATTGGATTTTATGATTTGATTCAATATTAGACTTGTACTTAAATATATGTTTTAAAAACGTTATCAAACTTTGTTATATTGTATTTTTGACTTGCTTTTCAATTTAGTATTATGCGTTGATATACACATAAACCTTTCTCCTATACGCAGGACTAGGAGTTGTGAGATTAAGAGTTATAAACGATTGAAGTTCTATTAATTAACAAGGTGTTCAAGCTCAAACTTGTTTACATCAAGTTCATGCATAATGGGTTTTTACATAGCAGTCCGAACATAAATTATGCTTGATTACTTATCCACGATTAAAAATCATTGTTCCGCCTAGATGCTCATTAGAAAGCTCGGTTAATATTATTTTTTTTTACGGGAAGTGATATTCGTATCATTCTGTTTGATTAGTATACAAACATTTAATACATGAATTTGGTAAATTAATTAAAATTTTTGATATCAATATCATTTCCTTTTCTGTATGAACTAATCAAACTTAAAAAGCAGATTAATGTTTGCTATGCTAAATGAGACGTGCCATTATCGATTTCAATTCCGCATGAATTTCATGTCATTCAAATGTAGTCGTCAAATATATTATTAGCTACTACTATAAGTTCCCTAACCATATGTTGAATTTCTCTTTTTGACCGTCATTGTAAGATCATATCTTTATTTCTAGTAAACATACAAAACTGCATCCTACAATTTAATAAAGTTTATTCCATATGTACATCATGTTACAAAATTGGCTGTCACCCATATATTTTATTTTATTTTTTATATATGTAATAAACTAAGCATCATATAATCATGAACATAATATAGTCAAACAAATTGAACCAAAAATAATTACTTAACTAAGCAATTAATTAACAAATATATATACATACATTATTAAAATATACATTATTTAAATTAAAATATGTATGTATGGCATGTTACAAACTATAAAAAGGCCAACTACATTACTACTACTTCTTACTTCAAAGAAGATTATGAAAGATCTCAACCAATAAGATATCAAAATCTCTAATTGTGTGTTTTCAGCTTGAATGTATGTTCTATACATATCAATCTAGGATCTTGTAATTGGGTTTTTATTTTCTCAAACTTTCATACACTCTCAACACAATAAAAAAAGGCCCATTTCTTTTTTCTCTAAATTTCTTGTTTTTTGTTTCCCAAAAACACTAAATTTTGAATCTTTTCATGAATTATTAACTTTAGTCTCAAGAATTTGTTTTTGAGGGGGCATTCTTGATTCTTGAGGTGAAAATGTGGATCTTGTGGGAACCCTAAATTGGGGTTTTTGATCTAGAAAAAAGGGATTTAATTTTGACTTTCTGAAAAGATTTAAAGCCACCAATTAGGCTTTTTTTTTTCCTGTTAGCAAGTAAAGGTTGACTTTTTTCTAGAAACCATTTGGGTACTATTTAATTAGAACAAATTCAAGAATTGTTCAACAAAAAGGTAAGATTTTTATGCTGAATTTTGTTTTTTCCTTTGTGTACTTTTTACTTTATGTTATAAAGCTTAAATCTTGGTATTCTAATTTTGGTTTTGTATATGTTATGTATACTGTAATTAGCTTAGAAAACCTGAAGTTATTTCTGCTTTTTTTACATAGATAAGACCCTGTTCAAGTCTTTGCTGTTTAAACATGGAACAAGAATCTTTGTTTTCTGTGTATGTAATTTACTTGATGCTATTGTGTTAATGTTGGCTAAACATCAATCTAGTTGAGGATTTGAACAGTTGATGGAAATTTTGAGTAAATGTACTTAAACTGGGTAGATACAAGAGTGTCTGCATATAATGTATGACAAAGTGATTTGAATTTTTTATGCAAATATAAGGCTGTATATATGGTTGTTTTTAGTCTTTCTTTTTGCATTTTAGCAAGTATTATGGTTAGTAGCAGGGTTATTTTTTTCCTTTTATTTTTGACTCTATGGACATTTCAAATTGCGAAAAAAAGGATTGACTGATGACTGATCTGTATTATTGTTTAAGTTATGGTTCTTATCTTGAATATTATTTTAATTTACAATTTATCATTAAATATAGGTACTGTTTACTTTTCGCAACATGGGTTCGTTTTGCACCAAGCTCATTCCATGTCTAGTTTCACCAAACAAATCATCGATACTTGAAGATCCGAATGGTGGTATGTATTTCATTAGATTCCGTTAAACACTTATATCGTAAATTCTGAAACAGGGATAATAGGAATTCAATGTTGATTATATAAAATGAAATTTATTAGATGCATTTTTCTTGTTGATAGGGAATGAAGAGGAAGCTGGTAACTTGCCTGCATTCAAAGAATTTTCTTTTGAGCAACTTAAAAATGCAACATCGGGTTTTGCTGTCGAAAACATTGTATCTGAACATGGTGAGAAGGCTCCAAATGTTGTCTATAAAGGGAAACTCGAGAATCAAGTGAGGATAGCAGTTAAACGTTTTAACCGTTCAGCTTGGCCTGATTCCCGACAATTTTTGGTACGTAATTCACTATGTGCTAACGGTATTGTCATATGTTATGAGTTCCGTGGTAGATTTATAGATGGAAGGCCAGTCCTGCTATAATAGTAAAACCATACAGACATTGAATAAAATAGTAAACTCATCATTCTAGCTGCTGTAACCACTTTTTACATTATTTGGATCCACAAAGACACAGTACAATATGATAATCTATTGTCGATCAGGTTTAGGTCGAAACTTTTGAAGCTTACTGCAAGGGTGAAATGGGTCAGGCCGCGTCAGACCATAAACATTTTTGAGCTTTATATAAATATATATTTTTATATATGATAATCTAGTTCTTATAGATATGAAGTTTTTATTTACTTTCAATACATCTTGGGACTTTGAACTGGTATGACCTGTTTGACCTGTTTCCATTTGACCCAAGATCCAATTGACCTATTTACCAAGGAATTGAGAAATTGCCACCTCTAAATGTGGTATAAATATTATCACAACTTTTAGTTTGATTACCAGTATTGATCCTAAATTGTGAGAATTCGACTGTTGGAACATCAGGAAGAAGCAAAATCTGTTGGACAACTCCGTAATGTCAGGCTGGCTAATCTTCTTGGTTGCTGTTGTGAACACGATGAACGGCTACTTGTGGCTGAGTATTTGCCAAATAACACACTAGCAAAACATCTTTTTCACTGTAAGCACGTTTATTGTTGTTCTCACCATTTCTTTTTACCGTGATTGACATATGTATATATGTTTTCAACCTATCTTACTTTTGACTTTTTGCTGCACCATTTCGTTAACTTGTTTAAAGTCACTCATTCTTAACTTTTTTAACTTTATATACAAGCCTCGTCTACAGATAGTAATGAAAAGTAAAATATTGGTTCAGGGGAGTCACAGCCAATGAAATGGGCAATGAGGTTACGTGTGGTCTTGCATTTAGCCGAAGCTCTTGAATATTGTACAAGTAAAGGTCGTGCTCTTTATCACGATCTCAATGCTTATAGAGTTTTGTTTGATGAGGTGAATATTTCAGTATTAAGCTCATTTTTAAACCAAATCTTCAATATGGATTCTGATATTCATTCTTTTGAATCTTGCAGGAAGGTAATCCTAGACTTTCATGTTTTGGCTTGATGAAGAATAGTCGGGATGGAAAAAGCTATAGCACGAACCTTGCTTTTACTCCTCCCGAGTATTTGAGAACTGGTATTTTCTTGTTTCCATTTAGTTATTTATTAATATTCCGAAATGAGAAATAATGAATTATTAGGTCAAGGGGTTTTGATCTTTTTAGCTTTCGTCTTGTAATGCATTCTTCTAAGTTTGTTGTTTTGATGCTTTAACTAAAATCTAGCAATTAGTTATTCTTTCTCATTTCAATTCTAAGTTATGCCTCAAGAAGGCGATGCATTTCGTTTTTTGAGGTCAAAAGGATTGAATTTTGATATTTGACTAGAGTCTAGACCTTTTTTAAGTTTGTTTTTGCTAAAGCATGGATTGAGCTTTCATTTTGCCTGGTGTTTGAGTGTTAAACTGTTGCATTTGTGTTTTGGTAGGATTCCTATCCGCGCTTTACAAGTTTGTTGTGCAGATGTCTTATTTGCATCTATTTTTTTTATTCATATAGGACGAGTGACCCCAGAAAGTGTGATATATAGCTTTGGGACTCTTTTGCTTGACCTTCTTAGTGGAAAACACATTCCTCCAAGCCATGTAAGAATACTTCCTCCAGTCTCTCATTGTTTGTTTGTGTGGGTTGTATATATGTACCCTTAGATTTGTGTGTGTCAATGTTTATATGTATGAAATGTATGTAATGATTGGTTTCAGGCTCTTGACCTTATAAGGGATCGTAATCTTCAAATGCTTACGGATTCATGTTTGGAAGGACAATTTTCTAATGATGATGGAACCGAGTTGGTACGTTTGGCTTCCCGTTGTTTGCAATATGAACCCCGAGAACGCCCAAATCCAAAGTCACTGGTAGCTTCCTTGACTGTTCTTCAAAAGGAAACCGAGGTTAGTTGACTATCTTTTCACTCACATAATAGTGTATGACTGTAGTCAGATGTCTTAAGTACCCTTTAATAATTTCAGGTACCTTCGTATGTCTTGATGGGAATCCCGGCCTCAAGTTCATTTTCGCCTCGATCCCCACTTGGTGAAGCTTGCTTGAGAATGGATCTGACTGCAATACATGAAATTTTAGAAACAGTTTCATATAAAGATGATGAAGGGCAAACAAATGAGGTCAGTCAACTGCTATTAAGAAAAAGCCAAACTAGATAAATAGAGAAAATGCGTCTTTTACGATTGTATTCGAGTTTCGGATCTTGATTTTATTTGATGTGTAACAAATGAGGTCAGTCAACTGCTATTAAGAAAAAGCCAAACTAGATAAATAGAGAAAATGCGTCTTTTACGATTGTATTCGAGTTTCGGATCTTGATTTTATTTGATGTGTAGTATTACTTTGTTGTTACAGCTCTCATTTCAAATGTGGACCGATCAAATGCAAGAGTCATTAAATTCAAAGAAAAAGGGTGATATGGCATTCCGGCACAAGGAGTTCAAGGATGCAATAGAGTGCTATTCTCAGGTTTTGTTCTCCTACACATTTTCAAAATTTCTCACATTTTGTGTAAATGGTAATTGCATGCTATATATGGGAATGTCTAAAATATCCATCTGAATTATTGAATTGGGGAAAACCCACTGTTTTCTGCAACTAGACCTTTGCGCTATGCAGTGAAAATCTTTTTGTGAGAATGTGCATTGCCTACATGTTTTGTACAAGTGCTGATATGTGTAGGTTAATGAACGTGTTGGACTCTTATTTAAAAGTCTAATGAGTAGCGGTGGCCATACTCATATGCACTCTAGCCACTTAATACTAAACCTATTTTCATTACCTACTCATAACCGTACAAGTACTGATGTACAAAGTATGATCAACATTTGATTGTTTTTTCTAACTCATAACTCTAAAATAGCTGTACAAGTTTATACAAACTAATTTATGTATGGATTTGACGATTTGTGCAGTTCATTGAGCATGGACCAATGGTGTCACCAACTGTATATGCTCGACGTAGTCTATCTTACCTCATGAATGACATGCCTCAAGAAGCATTGAATGATGCAATGCAGGCTCAAGTGGTGTCACCCGTATGGCATATAGCTTCCTATCTACAAGCTGCCTCACTTTTCGCCCTTAAAATGGAAAACGAAGCACATATGGCACTCAAAGAGGCTGCAACCCTTGAAGCCAAGAGAGCCACAGCCACCACCAATGGTCAATGATCAACTTGTCAATATCTTTTGGTAGTAAATCTCCATGGTCTCTCGTTGACTTAATGTTAAAATTCGACTGAATGCTTGGACACAGTGATGATCACAGAGTGGAAAGTTTACCCTCTTTTTTGTGTCATTTTCGGCTTTTAATTTTTTCATATGTTATTAGTAATTTATGGTTCTGAGAAGATTGAAATAGAAAAAGTTGCATTCTTTTTTGTTGAACATTTGAATGTAAAGCAAGAACCCAGTTAGCTTTAGTTTGTGTATAAAAAGTTATGGCTTTTGTTTCGGTTTAGTAACACAGCCCTTTGGTTCATTGTAATTCGTATTATTGTTACTTAACCGCACTAGACAAAATTGAACTGTCTATTTGCTACTTATTCCATGATCTTAAAAAACACCCCATAACTTTGACAAACTATGCACTGTTTGGGTTATGAAGTTAAAATTTCAGCTTCCAAATCACAAACCAATTGAATTTGGAAGCAGATTTGGCCATCCCTTGTGTTCTTGAGCAATTCATCAACATGGAGGAGTCCGAAATGAAATTGCCAGATTTGAAAGTTGTATTCATGGAATGACATCTGACAAATCAAGAAGTGAGGCGAAAAAATGCTCAGCTATGCAAACATGAGGACAAAACACAAATCGGGGCTAATGTTTATCATTCCCTTAAAAAGATCACAAAACAAGATGAAAACATGAGGACAAAACACAAATTCGGGGCTAATGTTTAATTGTTTATCATTCCCTTAAAAAGATCACAAAACAAGAAATAAACATAAAACATATACGTAAATTACAACCCACAAAGCAAGGAATACTCGATAGAGTTGAAACTAATCAAGAAAACACCATAGAAAAAAACAAGAACTTATTCATCAATGTTACATTCATTACACATAGTTAAGTAGACAAGTAAACAAACCATCGATGCACAGTCATTGACCCAAGAAGCATACTATCCCAGAGTTAAATTACCGCAACAAAACAAACATCAGGTTGTATGTTAATATGGTTTAATCTTCTTGTCTAAATCAAAACTAATGTGTTAACTAAGCTTCTTCTGGTAAGGTTGTAGGTAAGGTTGTCGGTATGGGATTAGCTGCCCGGAAGTCCTCTTTGGTTCTGCCATAATATGCTGACAATTGGCTGGTCGGGTACATGATGAAATTCCAACCAAAAGCCGAGCCTCCAACAATGTAGCTACCCTGTGATACTTGTTTATCAGAAGCAGGTCTCTCTTCTGAAGATTTTCTGATAAAATTTTTCTCCTTCTCTATTGGAGGCTCTGAGGGTTTAACATCTGTTGTTTTTTTCTGATCATGACCTCCATCAGCTACAGTGTTACTTTTATCCAAAGTGACCGTATTTGATGTCATCTCTTCATATAGCTTCATCAAAAGCTTCATTTCTACAGAATATAGTTTTATGAGGTTAGGATTCAATGAAAACTACATAGTGGAAGTGGCAAAATGGGCGGGCAGGTGGATTGGGTAACGGGTTTAACAGGTAATTTTTAAAAAAAGTCAGGTCAGGTAACCATTTTCTGTCCTCCTTTTATAACTTCTTAGATCATCATAGTAAAAATATATAAAATATGATTAGCTATACTATTCAAATAGAGTTTAACTTGTCTGGATAATTTGAGGCAAGATGTTTGAAATATTTGATTGGTACCCTTGGCGACTCTTAACCCACCTGAGCCATTTGAGTTTTTCATTGTCAGGCAAGTTTTTAAACTCGACCAATTTGACTTGTTCGAGATAAAACCAGCCAAGTCGAGCCATTTAGACTAAATGGGTTAGAAGTGGTTACCTCTACTTACACATAAAAGGGACTGAAAAAACCGTAAATGAAATCATGTGTAAGATTCTGTGATGCAGACTTACGCTGGTTAATTTCGACAGCAGATTTGGAAGTCTGAAAATCTGGAGTCCGGAGAACCTTTAAGATGAACAAAATCAATTAGAAACTTTATGCAGGATATTTTAATCAAACACTGAAACACAATTAATACGCAGTACAACTACTTTGCTGTGAGTTAGTGCAAAACCGCCTGGATCAACCGACAGATACTTGTTCTTGAAATACCCTTTCTATGTAGGACAAAGACTACACAAAATATCCATTTAGAGTCCAATTTTTTATTTTCAAAACTCAAAGTTGTGCACCTCCCAAAATAGAAATGGAGGTTCTTAGTAATTAACATAACAAATTCTTTAACAGCTTCTTACTATGCTGATCAGTTCTTTAATAAAAAATTACAAGGTTAAGACAGTTTTTAGTAGTTATTTAGTTTAATTACAGGTTTACAGTACAATGGCTCTTTGTATAATTCTTTTAAAGCAAACAAGGTTAAAATAAATGGACTGTAGTTAGGAGTATAAAAAGGTCAGATATGTATCCGATGAGATCATACCCAAATCTAAATTTGCTTAAATATGATGAGGTACATATATTAAATGTAATAGAATTAAGTCAATGGGGTTGGTGGCCCATTGGTAAGAACTTTGACCTTGGGGGGATCCACCTGGTTTGAGTCTCAGTTCCCACATTTGTGAGGGTGGATTAATAGGGATTTTTCGAGAGTCCTGTGTTTCATCCCAGGCATGCGTGTAATTTAGGAGTAGAAGTAGATTAGAATACCGTTTAAAAAAAAAAAAACTGTAATAGAATTAAGATTCATATCAAACTCAAACATCATATATATTGACAGGTTGACTGACATATTACTGAATTTGTGTGGTGTTATATGCAATGTATATATCTTTAGTGTATTTTAAAAGAATGATGTTTCAAACAGATGATTGAATACATTGAAGATTCAGGAATACATCATACTCTCTCCAATCTAGTAAGTTTGCCACCTCACGAATCTTAAGCTTTTCGTATAACATTAGTCATTATAGGTATTATAGGAGCTTGAATATCCAAAATTCTATCTTTCCCTCATGGACTTAAAAGGTGACATGAATTTAATCTAATACTAACATAAAAAGTTGACTACGATAATTGATTCTTAAATCAGTCGCACCAAAACCTTACACAAACGACATTAAAGAAAAGTCCACACAGTATAACAACGTATAACCCCACCAAATTTTGACTACTCATCGTATGTTAAATTATTCGATTATTAGTTAAGTGTGTAACACACCACTTCAACAACGATTAATCACAAAGTATCAACAATGTAAACAAGAAACTCTAGCTTCACAAGCAATATACACCCTGAAGAGAAAAATTTTGCATCTTTTTTAGGACAGAGGGAGGAGGAGAACAAATTTAGTTCAAACACATTACACGTGGAGTGACAACGCAAAAATACAAACAAAATATAAAAACGAGAACACAAGGGTTTAACGTTTGCCTGTTCCGATTAAGATGATCCATATTTATTGAAATTTGACATGATGATAACCTATAACCATACAACCCTAAAAACATAAAGTAAACCTATCGAGCCGGGTCCGAAACAAGATTAATTCTATCAGCCTCAGTATCTAGTTATCCCCTTTTCAAGTTATAATTCTGTATCGCGTTCGATATGCCGTACTCTAACACAACACATTATAAACCCTCTTTCTCCTAATGAAACTAACAAATGTTCAAATGCAAGAAACCTAAGAAAATCATAAAGATAATGCATAAAGATAATAAAGCCCTAATTTTTATCACAAAATGGCATATAGTAATATTAATATTAATACTTAAATATAAAAATGAAACAAGGGTTCATAAATACAAATAATTATGGCTTGATTTGAAACCTGGAGAAAATGGGGGCGAAGATCTTTAATAAGGGCGCGAATCTTGAAGCAATTTGAGTGGTGGATGTTATTAATGGCGGTGGTCATATCAGTTATGCTTCGCTTTCTGACATTTGTTTGAGCAGCAGAAGTATTATTACTATTTTGGATTTCCATTTTTGGCTGAAATTTTTCTAAAGGGGTTTTTTACTTCTGAGTTCTGACTTGTGAGGGTGATGGAACACGATTACGTATAGATGGGTTGACTCTGGACTTCAGCTTACTAATAAATTCCAAAGATAGAAATGGAAAAATCGAAAGGAAAAAAGGAAAAATGATTATTGCATGCTTAGGGATGTCATTTTAAAAAAAGTTACCTATTAAATTTTTGAATTTAATAAATATAAGATAAGTACCGCATGTTTTATCTAATCTTTTCCCAAATCAAAAATATATAATTATGCCCCCAAGTCATGCACCCGACAATAATAATCTTTCCTTTTTTTACAAAATACCGGACAATACAAAATAAACGATGTATGAAATTATTGTTTGTAAAAACATCTAAACCAAGGAAACTAAAAACATAACAACTACTTGTAGTTCGATAGTATTAATGCGTTGATTTTCATACTACTCTATTTGCACATAATTAAAACATGGATATATTGTAGATCTCAATCATAATCTCTTCCATCAACACTGATATTTTGGCTTGACCATCTTAACTGATGCAGGAGACCCATAACTCGACCCGATCTCTTATTGGGTTCAATTTAAGTTATCTTTTATTTTAATAAGTTGTATTGTTATCTTTTATTTTTGTAAGTTATCTCTTTATTTTATTAGATAATTATAGATTGATTTGTTTCCTGGTTAAATAATGTTATGGTTAATATAAATAGGGGTCCTTCGTTATTGTAATGTAGGGTTGATTATTATTGAGTTATAAGAATTTGATGTTTTGTCAATGATTTTGGTCTTTGATTTAATCTATTGTTCTTTTGCCATTTGAATACGCTTCTAATTATATCATTAACCGCACTTGAGATGGAAGTGTTATATTGCATATATTATCGCCCTCTTTATTAACTTAAAGCAAAGAAAGGAATGAAATGTAAATAAAGGAAGAGAGATTGTAAATAAAAATGTATAGAGATAAACTTGACTCTTAGCTACATCAACGTGTGTGATCATCCTTAAATAATTATTGGCTTCGATTCTTATACTTTTAATACATCATTTCACGATTTTAAGCTTTATTTAAAGTTATAAGAAATAATCGAAAATATTTTTGGTTGTCTGATTAGGTATTTGAAAGATTTGTAGTGATTTCTAACAAAAACTTGATCTATCAATTGTGTGTTGTCTAAAAGGAAAACACGATTAATTCCGGATTGGATGTTTCCTTGTGGCACCATGTTATGAGAGTCCAATAACAAGTGATTGGTCAATGTTAAATATTTATCGTTTTGTTTTTGAAAGGTGGTTTTTGGTTTATATTTTTGTTAGGCTTAAAATTTTATACTAACGGTAAACATATGAATATAATACTTGTAATAGACTATTATATCATAAAAAAATAACAATTTATTTTTAGAAATATTGAAAATATGTAATATTTATATTTAGCATATTTAAAATATTTTCATATACCCTGTAACATTAATAATTAAATTACACTATCAATCCTTTATCTTTTAAAATATCTTCATTAATCATTACATCAATTATTGACACCACTTGACGCCTCATGTACCACCACGGTCGTCCCCACCATCACATCGTCGCCGCCTCAACTAGTGCCGCATTGTGCGGGTAACGTGCTAGTAATTGTAATAAATTAAGAAAATAAGCCTAAAGATTAATGAATAAATAAGTAAATTTGGTCAAATTCTAGGTCAAGCACCTTGTAGATGATATTTCCGTTCCTTTCTTCTCTCCCCTAGAAAAATCGAATTTACTGGTACATTTTTTGTTCACCAAACACACTTTGAAAGAAGAGAATAATAATAAGCAGGCTGGAAGGATGAATCGGCAGACAGAGAAAGTGGTGAGAAGAACAACAATGATTGCAACCGTCACTGCCGCTTATTTCCTCTTGACCGCTGACTATGGCCCTCAACCGAATGTTCTTGATCCCGTATGCATCCTTATCCATTCCCCCTCTTTCTTTCTTTTATGCTTTTTCATTTATTTTTCATTTTTTTTGTCAAGTTCCCATTTTGATATTTGGAAAAATTAAAAGTTTATTTATGAAGTTATCTGTAAGTAATGGTTAGAGCTTGTTTCAAATTCTAGATTCGAAGGAAGGAACATAGGAAGTGTACTACTGACTGTCTGACTGACTACTACCATGTATATCCCATGTTTTGTTTATTTTATTGCTATGATTATCATGTAAATCTGTTGATATTCCCCATTTTAGTCATAAACTATTGTAAGTAAGTAACTACCAATATCGGCTTCCATAGGTTATGGATCCCAAGCTCCCGATACTGTCTATGATGGTGTATAGGGGAGGTTGGGATGTAGACTGTCTTACCCCTAACACATAGAGATTGCTTTCAGGTTCTATCTAAGATAGAAAATGACTTCCGGCCTTGCAAGGAGTAAGGATAGAAGCCTTGACCTCTGTCTGTAGAGGCAAAGATGTTAACCACCTGATTCAAGTCTTGCTCCGTAGTCATAAACTCTTGATTCGGTTTAATGTATCTAATATGTTTGTTAAATAATAATAGATCAAGGATGCGATACAATCTGCAGAGCAATCGGTCAAGAATTTCTTCGTTGGATCTAAGCAAGAAGCCGAAAAGCCAACCAGCGGTGCTGCATCAGAGAAACACCCTTAATATGTTTGAGAAAATGCAACCCACGTTCCCTGTGACGTTGACTGTCCGTAGAATGTGAATCTTAAACCAATGTAGATGTAAATTCTGAGTTTCTTACTTTGTAAACCTTGGTTGTTCTTGTAATCACAGACCTCTTTTTTGGGTATTAGAAGCGAAATACTCTCTGAAAAAACTCCCCTTTTATAGACCTCTTAATATGATGGTTCCTGTTTTTGTTACATTTTATCTGTGCATTTGGAAAACTTCAACAATTCGGTTCAACAAGTTGCTGAAATTGACATTTAGCAGACCAAACTAGAAACCCTTCACAAACTAACGTTATGATCTCTACGCTGGTGGTCTGAGACCATAGCCCCAACCATACTGCGGCATTGATACCACACTGTGCTTTGCGTTCTTTTATGTTTTAATGTCATTCAGTAATCCTTAAAGATATCAACCATTCGAAATCTTTAAACACGATAGTGTTACGACTAGCAAAATCCTAGGAGTACAAATTTACAAAGAATATACTCGTTGAGAAATAACATTTGACAAAAGAATATGGAATATTTTTATTATAAGATATTTATCTTAAAATAATGCAAAATATATTCAGAAAAACCTCCTTCACATAACTGTCTTTTAACAACCATCCACTCTCTCTCCCTGACTAAAAACAACCTCAACCCCTGCTCTCTTTTACTTCCTTAAACAATGTCCAGAATCTTTACTTCCCCTAAAACCCCAACACTAAAATCCCTTGATGGCCATCTCAAAATCTTCATTTCATATCACACCATATTCGCCGTCACACTTTCCCCGAAAAACACCTTTCAAATTCCCATCAAAACCATGTAAAGTCTTTTGTTCCCAAAGCCCGAATCCACCATCTTCTCAACCATCATCTTTTAATTTAATCTCAATCCTTCGGGTTATCCCTGATTGGGCCGATGCAATAAAAGAAAGCCGTATGAAACAAACTAGACCACTTTATAAGCATCAAGATTGGGTTGAACATAGAAGCTCATATAGACATATTAGGCATTTGTTGTCTAGTTTGAGTTCTAGGGTGATTTTGTCATTGGTGCCCCCAGTGACTGCCTTTACTGCGGTGGCTGTGGTGGTGGCGAGTTACAATACTGCGGTGTTTTGGGATTTGTTGCCCGAGTTTTTTCCGACTTTGAGAGCTTCTTCTTTGCCTTATCAGTTGACTGCGCCTGCTTTGGCGCTTTTGTTGGTTTTTAGAACTGAAGCTTCTTATTCGAGATTTGAAGAGGGGAGGAAGGCTTGGACTAAAGTGATTTCAGGGACTAATGATTTTGCTAGGCAAGTGATTGTTAGTGTGGAGACTGATTCCGTGTTGAAACTGGCGCTTTTGCAGTATATTTTGGCTTTCCCTGTTGCTCTTAAGGTTAGTCTTCTATTCCAGAATTTAGTTATAATGCTTTTACTTGTGAAGTCAAAGTTAGCAACTTTTTTTAGCTTCAGAATATGGTTTCTTTAAAAGTTCCTTAAATTTTGATACTTTCGTGTTTTGGACTTTTGGTTCTTTGAAGTGTTAAAAATGAATAAAGAACCCATGTCTATTTTGAATTAAGAAAGCAGTAGATTCAGATTGTATTGTCAAATTCGGTTCTTTTTATTGAAATAGAAAACCAGGTTACCAAATTTTACTGAAAGAGTAGCAATGCTCATGAGAGTAAAAAGTTTGGAAAGTAGTGGAATGGCTTCCAATTTGGAGATATGTGCTGACTTTTGTAGTCAACTGCAGTGCCATTTGATTCATGGATCTGACACAGGAAGAGACCTGAAGAATCTCCTTGAGGATGATGATCTAGCAGTAGTTCTCAATTCAAATCATCGCCCACGTTGCCTTATTCAGTTCATCTCTCAAAGTCTCCAATTGCTGAACTTGGAGTCACCAACAAGAACTACACTAGTAAGTAGTAATCCATTTCAAAGTCACTATTCTGTCCTCATAAAGTTGAAATCTCCTTTTTAGAAGTTATGGAATGTAATCTTGTGCTAATGAAATGTCAGGAATCGAAAGTAACGTGCTTCCATGAAGGTATTTGTGTTTGTGAGCAAATCACAAGCATACCTATCCCGCTTTCTTACACTCGTTTGACCTCAAGATTTCTTGTTCTATGGCACCTTACCCTTCCCATAATTCTATGGGATGATTGCCACTGGATTGTGGTTCCAGCAACTTTCATCAGCGCTGCTTCTTTATTCTGCATTGAAGAGGTTTTGCTTATCTATTTTCCATGTTCCAAAATGAATAGAGTGCACTTTGACTTTTGTATAAAATGGAAGTAGAAGGTAGATAATATAAATGGGTCTGCAGGAGTAACTTTTAAGAAACATGCTCATGTTTTACAGAAGCATGATATGTATAACAATTTTGGTGTCAAAACTTTACATCATGATATCAACTTTAACTTTTAGAAACTATAGATTTGAGCTCAATAGTCAAATTTACCATAGAAAGACTTGTGATCTCTGTATATAACTACTATAGAATATAGATGATAGATTTTCTCTAAATCTGAAATATATTTGTAGGTGGGTGTTCTCATTGAAGAACCCTTCCCTATGCTTGCTCTAGATGAGCTGTGCAAATTGGTTTACGACAATGTCCAAGAAGCATTAACCAGTGAGAAGACGATTAAAGAAGTACTTGAATTGAAAAAGGAGGATCATGCTGCTAGAAAGCAGTCGACAAACGGGTATCCAAGTTCAGGAGGTGGCAAAAGTATCTGGCCTAACATAAAGATCTGATGCATCTCATATTCTCATATGATAGAATTATTCAAGAAAGTGGTGCAACATGTATGGTAAAAAGCAATGGATGAACAGTCACAAATAGACCACAGGAATACGAAAGTCACTGCTGTCAATGTTATACCATAGATTGTATCTCCAATCATTATAGCATCTGTAAATATTTGTTCATATGAGGAATAATGTAACAAGTTAGCAAAATACATATGCTCTTTATCACGATCACCACTTACATTTATAAATTAGGAAACTGAAAAGTGACTGTTTCTGTACCAGCTACTATTTTGAAATGGTTACAGAGGGAAGGTTTCATCCTCAAATTCTTATGTTTTTCGACAAGGATGTGTCAGACTTGCAGTGACTTCTAAAACCACTAGTCAGTTAGATCGATTGATAGAAACATAAAAAGATGACACCATATCAAAGAGTCTTAACCCTTTCAGGGTTACCAATAAAAGCTTCCGTCAAGTTGAAACATTCTACAAAGACTTGACAAACCAATTACTTCCCCGTTAAATTGGTCAAATAGATTGATCCAGTGTGTCCCATTAGAATCAGTTATCCCCACTAAAAATAACCCTCCAATAATACACTTTTACCATCTTTTTTAGGTTCAAAATTCTTCAATCCTGCTCTTTGGGTAGTCATTATTGCCTCAAGGGCTGCATCTTTTTTGCTCTCACCCCAAACTGGCAACATTTCCACCACCAACTTCTGCAACAAGTTTCCCTCGACCCCGTTTAAAATTTCTTCAAAATCACCAAATCCCCCTCTTAAATCCAGCAATACACTGCACAGGCCCCGACCTTTCAGATTCTTCATGATTGTCGTTAACTGCAAGTTGTCCAAAACCATTGTCTCAATCCCCTGTTCACTTCTCACATTTGCCTCTTGGTCTGTTATTATAATCACTTTTGAACTCGCTTCTTCGGAGGTAAGATTTGGGATCTGGATCACGGGATCTGGATGTTTTGCAACTATTATATAAAGTGGATGGCTGGATTTGGGTTCTTTGGATTCAGGAAGTGGATATTTGTCTAATGATTTTGAAGAAAGTATGACTGCATCATGTTCTTGTAACAACCTCGAGTAGTATCCGCCAGCCTCCATGGATCCTTCCCCGAGATCTTTTGAGAGGTGACCATCAATAGTGAGGGAGTATCTGTAGTTCAAGAAACTTTATCACAATCGATAGCTTTACAAGATAAATGTAGTCATAACTAGAGTTGGCAAAATGTGCAGGTCTGTTGGGTTGGGCAACAGGCCAAAAGTCGGTCTTGGTTGACCAAAATGCCTGCTGTCAAGAACATTACACTTTCTATAGTACTTGTGTCAATTATATTTTCCAGTTTCTTTTTTCTTCCCATACCATGTAGATACGAATAAAAGAATTAGTATGCATTAAAAGTACACCTTTGAAAACTTCTGACTTGTTCAACTTATTCAACCCATTTTATTTTATTATACCTGTTTGACCCACTACATATATAATATAACCCAAATCATCCTATTCACAGATGAATGAGTCAAACTTACCACATCAAGGCTAGGCTGGCATCCAACTCGCCTAAGAAAGGAGAGAAGTTCTGACCCACCTCAATCAGAGCAAGGGTGCGGCCAGTCGAGTCTCATCGTGCATTGCTAGCGTTAATATAAACAAGACTAAGAACTAAGTCTGAAATTTAGACAATCACCTTAATGTAACAAAAGGACTCCCAGTTTGCATTTGATGTATCCATGCCTCATTAAGCTTCTTGCACAGTTCTTCTTCAACTCCAACGGTTACATCAATTCCAGCATCTCGTAGTTTAGCAACACCCCTTGATGCAACAATTGGGTTTGGATCGACCATCCCCACCACCACTTTTTTTACTCTCGCTTTGATTAACGCTTCAGAGCATGGAGGAGTCCTTCCAAAGTGATTACATGGTTCTAAACTCACATATGCAGTTGCATTTTCTGCTAGTTCCCCAGCATCCCTCAGAGCAAAAACCTGCATAAAATCATTTAAAATGAGATTTAAACTTTCAAATAAAACTCCAACCATGCGCACATATATCTTGACATGATTTAGTAAAGCTTAGACTCTGATCTGCACGTTTCTTATTCTTGAGCTATCAAGATACATGAATCCAATTGAGATTTGATCTTTAAATAGTGTTCCATAAGGAACAATTGCAGTTTAACAATTTTCACAGATTATGATCTTTATAGACTTATATGATCCTAACTAAGCCAATTAGAAGCTGTCTTTCGGGTCTTATTTATATAGTGATAGAATCCATGAATATGTGATTGTGCACCCCATTTCTATTGTGGAACTCGTGTATTCGTCTATACAGATTATCACAACCAAAGTATTCGTCTATACAGAAAATCACAACCAAGTTGTCAAAAGAAAGTTCCCTTTCCTTTAAAAAGAACAATAAAGTGATTTGACGACAAGGGTCAGGCAACTTAAACCTGAAATTCAACAGCAATAAACATTTAAGGCGAATTAAAAAAAACTAGACAACAATTATGATAACCACAACAAAACTAAATCTAAAAGCATTACTACTGAACCTCCATACCGAATTTTCAACATACCACCAAATGTAACACCTTAACTTCCTCTATAATTTAATGTAGCAAGTAGCAACTCAAAATGAAAATAACAACACTAAAATGTGGATATTTTTCTATTTTCTTACTATAGAAATGGAATCACAAACATAGAGAGTAAGTACCTCAGCATGAGGTTGACCGGCTTTCGGATGAAATCCTTCACCAACAACTTTCCCATCTTTAACAATAACACAACCAACCATAGGATTAGGACTAGTACACCCAACAGCTTTTCTAGCTAACTCAACACACCTTCTTATATAAAAACCATCATCATTATTACCTCTATTATCATTATCTTTACTCTGTACCCCTTCCATTCTAATCCCAACTAATCCACCATATTTTCTTCTAATTTTTGGTGATTCAGACACCCTTTTGGCTGAATTGCAAAACCCGTATCTGAATTTCAAATATGAATCAAATTTAGTGAATTTAGTTGGGTGTGTCTTAGAGTTTAAAATTGGGGTTTTTATGGGATTGAGATTGTAATTTGAAAATTGAAGTGTTTGGGCATACATTGTTCTGTAAATAACGTAGAAAGAAAAAAAACTTAATTTGAAAACCTGGATTTGGCAGTGAAGTATTGATGGAGAAATGAAAGGTGTCACCGGTGATTGCCGGTGAGCAGACTCGCCGGAAAATAATTTTAATAATCCAAGTGCATGTTTCACTATTTTAGGGGTGTTTGGGATTGCTCAGGACTTTCAGGATGAAAAACTGTTGATGTGTTCATTTTAAGCCTTCTAGATATATGCTACCCTTCTCTCACAGAGTAGCATACAGTAGTAGACTAGTAGTAATCTGATTATTTGTTTCACTTCACTCACTGAGCAGTAAAAATTACTTTGTAATTTATTCATTTCACCATAAAAATATATGAAACTGATACAAAAAAGAATGTCATTTATATCTTTAAGAAGAGCTTACATGTTGAATTGGTTGCTATTTGTTTGAACTATTGAGACAATTCTAAAACAAAAATAATATTATTACAGATTATTTATGAGTGGTGATAAATTATTGTGTAATTATATAAATCTTTATATTTATATGTAAAAAAAAAAGTGTTAGAAATCCTCTAGAAAAGAGTCTCAAAGTTTGGAGTTGACCTCAATAAAGTTCGGTTTGTCTCAAAGTTTAGAATTAACCTTGATAACGTTCGGTTTGGATGATCTGAACTCGAGTTTGAGCTCTAAAAATTCGACGACTAACCTTTTATACAGGACCAAGTAAAATGCTAATGTCATACGTCAACTTACAGAAAAGAAGAATTTTATTCATAAGTTCAAGCAAAAGTCGTCTTATAAGATCAACTAATGCTTCTGATACTCCACAGCTTTTTATACATACCACATCACATATATACACCAACTTAATAGACCAACTTCAAGATCATATCTTTGTATGCATACATGCATACATATGTATACAAAATGCCCAAAAAGGCAAAACGTTTCTTGAAATGGTAACGACTCGCCTCAACAGATTATGCAGCTTTGGCAATACCCGATGTCCACTTTTTTTTGTTCTTCTTCCAAAATAGCCTCGAGATCTGTTATTATGTCTTCAAACTTTGGCCTTGATTCAGGATTCTTGTGCCAGCATTTCTTTAGAAGCCTGCAAGATAAAAGCTCTTTACTTGGGCTGTTTGGGACAGTTTGACTTTTGAGGTCAAACATAGAACTTCCAAGTTCCAAGTTCCAAGTTCATATATGACTATGAGGTTTTGGGCCAAGAATATAAGTATAACACCAATCTCTTTCTGTTCCTATTGCTGGTCATAAAATCCAACACTAAATAAACTTTGATGGATTTAAAACAATGTTCGAAGTTTTGATAAGAGATTCGTTTGACCTTAAAGTCAAATTAAATGAGGGCGAAAATATAAATGCTTCATTATGCAAGGATCTTGTACATATATAATTCAAAGAAAACAGCAGACTGTAAAATGTCCTGCTTTGACAAAATCTTGCTGCAAGCTTTACCATTTATCTTGATATTTTGTTTTCTCAAAGATCAGATTATGAATCATTTCGTAACCCATTCTTGGAAAATAATTTCAATAAACTATATATCTAGTTGAAATCAAAAGATTTGTATAACTTACATCCTCACTTGTTCCGGGTATAAATATGAAGATAAATGTGGCCTTGAGTCCTCATATGCCCGTTTATCAGCCACATGCTCAGGTGGTTCTTCTCTATTTGATGGTCCTCCTTGAAACATCTAAAGCCAAGTGTAAAATGCAAGATCTAAATACGCAAAAAGTCACTCAAAACAAAATGGTCCTCCGTGCATTTTAGCTTTGGTTATCATGAATACAAACTTTTTTATTGGCACCATTTCTATGAAGCCTTAAAAAGAATGCTTTCTGTTTCACCCAATCTTGAAAACTTGGTTTGACTTACTTCATTAACAATCAAAGCCAAACTATGTATTTTTTTTTTTTTTCAGTGAGAAGTGACTCGGTGAGTATGACTTACTTCATGAACAATCAAAGCAAATGAGAAAACATCAACACTCTTGCCATATGATTCTCGACGATATACCTCAGGAGCCATGTATCGATCTAAAAAAACGAAGAAAGAAATGAGTATCCAATTTAAAAGGTTTCTTGACTTCACAATATAAGAAAGTGACAGATTTTAATACATGATCCAGTTCCTCCAGTCATTTTGTAGCCATAAATATCTTTCTCTTGCGCAATCTTGCTCAATCCAAAGTCTGTCACTTTGAGACGCCCGGCTTCATCTTGCAACACATTTCTGAAATTTTTTGGATTGATCATACAGAACTCCGAAATTAGTTGGTAAGAGCATAGACCCTAAACTAAGAATTTGTGGGTCAGTAAAAATGTAAAATGAAAATTCTGGGAATTCCATGCCCAAAGATTTTGTAGTGTTCCATGTTCCTTAAAAATTGTTATAGTGTGTATCCTATCTTGGCAAGAATCCTGGATCTATCAGTGCTTTCAAGTGGATCGCATTGCTTTTTGACCCATTTACTTATGAATGCGTCGATGCTAGTTATGGTTATCCGTAACGAGTAACGAACTAATGAATTAGCTTCAAAAGATGACTGGCAAATTGGCCATATGTTGTCCAAAATGTATTTGAATGCATAAAACCTCCTACATCATCTTACTGAAGAAATATATTAGTAATGAAATAATATCAATTTTGAAAATGTATTTCTTACAGCAGACAAAAGGGTTTGGCTCCAACCCAAACCTGGTCCTAACCGGCCTCTTTTTTCAGCATGCACTAGAAAGGTATCCATTTTGAGTTTTGACCAACCCCGCCATATTTGTTCACTTCTACTGTCGTGTTTGACCTCGCTTGTTTCATAACAACAATGTTCTGGTACATACCTTGGGGTCAAATCTCTGTGAATTATAGCATGCGGTTTGTGGTGATGAAGATAGTTCATACCCCTGCAGATCATAAGAATAGTGTTAAACTTCAAATATTCATGCCAATTCTTCAGCTTCTACATAAAATCTTAATTCTATCATTACATAAATCAAGTGCAAAACAATTCGAAACATTTTGGTGCTCAATGTTACAAAAATCCACATCAAGTTTGAATTAAAAAATATTCAACTTGACATCATAAGAGTCATACTGTACTCTTCGGGACATTTGTCGCTATCGCCACTAATGGAGATAAGACCAATGGTTATTCAACTCTTTATTTTTTGCATCGAGTAAAACTGTTCACACATAGAGTACAACCCAAATGTGAAAATACCAACATAAAATAAACAAAAGAGGCGAGAGATACAATACCTTGCAATATCCAAAGCATAAGAAACAGCAGTCAGTGGATCAAGTTTTCCTTTCTTTTTTAGAATATCATACAAACTTCCCTAAATTAAATCCAAAGTTATAAGTATATATCAAAGTCCACAAACCAGAAAATAGCCTGAAAACAAAATTACCAACATTTTTTAGATATTCCGTTAGGAATATCAAGCGGTCTGAGTCCTTCAAAACACCAAGAAACTGCACTATATTTGGGTGCCGCAACTTTTGCCATAATGCAAGTTCCTTCAAAAAGGCTTTCCTGTAACCCATTTATCATGATGAGTCCGTGTTTTACTTTTAAGGGTCAAGCAGAGTTCTAGCTTTGACTAGCATTGATGAAAGCTCACCTCACTTTCTCATTTGATGCAATGGAAGACCGGATTGTCTTTGCAGCGACTTCTGTGCCACGCCATTTTACTTTATAAACTTCACCATACGCACCCTGCTGTCAGGTGTAGCATGGTCAAGATGGGTCATGAAGTTCCGTTATTACACAGTATATCTATTTTCATGAAGATTAAATGAAGTATTTACTTCTCCGATAAGAGTTGCTCCATGCATTTGAACTTCAGTATAGTGAATCTGGTAACATGGAGTCTGAGAATCACGTCCAAGCTGTAAATACAGTTTAACGTTTGAGGTTAAACGGATATCTTGAACAAGAATGATTGATGAGGGAACCTCATTAAATCTTATAAGAGATAGTACATGTTGAAATGTTGGGTATCAAACTTAATTTGCTTTTCAAAATTTTGATTAAGTAACAAGCATAACTTGAAGGATAGACAGTTCACATTTGCATCGACTTTTTCAAGGAAAGGAGGGAATATGTTTGAGAAAGAACGTTACCGGATCAATTCCTCCATGCGCCATGAGGATTTTGCAAATTTCCAAGTGACCTAAGCTACGTGCATCTGAAAGTGGCTACACATAACCATCCAAAGGGGTAACATGGTTAAAGTCCTTAAAAATACACTATTAACGAAACATATCGGATGGATTGAATGTCTCCCATAGTGCATTTGTCATGCACCCTCCTCAATTGATTTGTTAGATAATACTGTAATTAGATTCTTATTATAACAATATATCTTCTGTAAAACAAGCCAACTATTTTTTAACTAAAAAAAAGACACTTTAAGAGTTTCAGATCAACCAGACCTGAGCTTTCTAGGCCTACACAAAGATGACCTGTATTGATCCAAACCCAATTTAACCTATTTTCCAACTCGACTAATACTAGCGTCTTACCATCTTTAGTTTAGATATGAAAATAAATTCTCTACAAAATGCAACATATGAGCCTCTAAAGTCATTCTTTACAATGATTCAAATATATATAGAATTTTATCAAGAAATGAACTTACAGTGCGACCCCAACGGTCCATTGAGTTGGCATCAGCTCCTTTCTCTAGAAGTAGGAGAACAATTTCAGTGCATCCTTCACAAGCAGCAAGGTGAAGTGCTGTCCTTTTGTCATAATCTCCTACATTTGGTTCTACGCCCTTATCAAGCTCTTGCATAACACCCCATTTGTTTCCCTTACCCGAACAGTAAAGAAGCCGGTATGGGCCCTCTGAGTCAGACTTTTGCGCTTTCATTTGCTGCAACCATAACATAGAATTCATTGAACTTTTAGTTAGTTTTTGACTAATACTGATAACTAACTTTATCCAAATTCCCCAGCACGGTAACAAAATCTATTTTAACCTATAAAAAAGTCTCAAACATTCAGATAAATACTTGCGACAAATCTATTTTAACAAAATCTATTATAGCCTATAAGTAATTTGTAAAAGTTAGTAGGACAAAATACTTTCATGTAAATGTCCTGCTGAAGTGTCAATGTTGTGGGAATTTTTGATATTTTTGCAGACAGGGCTAAATGTGTTTGTAAAATGTTACAGGTAAAATACTTGCACAAATTATACTTGGACATTGCAGAAAACTTCATTTAAGTAAAATATTTGCTGAATAGTGTTCAAAACTTAAGCATAACTTGAAAACTGGGAACATATTTTGACAAATTTGGTGGTTAAGCGAGTCCCTATTAGGGAACTTAAATGAAGATTCAATGTGATCATGGAGGAAAAATAAGAATGCTATGCTGGATTATGCAGAGTTAACTACTGATTAAAACGGTTTAATCTTCAAAGTAAACAAGTTTAACATTGCAATTTAGGATTTACAGAATAACTTGTTTGACCACATGATTCAAACATTATCGCAAAGATTGATGTAAAACGCATAAACTATAAAAAGCTGGATCATATATTCATCGATACCTACTACAACCGAAGCACAGATGTATAGGTTGGACACTGGACTAAATATAACAAGAGACATGTGTTGCCTTTTCTATGCCAAATATTAGATAATAGGACACATATATACATACATAAACATACAGAATCCAAAGATAAACGAAAACAAGAAAGCAAAAAGACCTGGTCAAGTCTACAACTTTGCACAGAAGTATTATTTGTCTACAATTTACAAAGAAACACAGGCAAAATTTAACTAGGTGTCAATCTATCACTCAATTTTGATTTACAAAGTACTAGTATGTTCAATCACAAGATGCGAACTTGATGAAAAATTTACGGAACCCAAAGATCATATTGTCACCAAAAACACACATATAAGGTCAAAGGCACTAAAATTATACGGAGTATTTAAATTAAATAGTAACTGACTATGATGGAAGGTGATGATGGAGGATCAGGTGTTGAAGCTTCTGTGGCAAACCCAGACTCCATGATTCTCTTGTTAGAGAGATGAGAGCAAGTTTTGTAGAGGTTGACACTGAAGCTTTTATATGTTTTATACAATATTTATCACCGATGAAATTTATGAATGGACAAATAAGAACAAGAAAATACTGAGTTACCAAGAAATGCAAAAAGGTATGATTATTTATGATTTAAAAGGTGAAAAGCAAGACATTGAGTATTTCACCATGTTTGATTGGTGGGGAGACATTTGAATGGGTAACTGAATAATTTTTTTTGGTGGGAAATATTTGTGTGAGGTTTCCTTCCAGAACCAGTTTATGATTTCCTTCACTGTTTCGGTTTCTGGGTTCGAGTTAGGCTTGAGCTCAAATATCATATCTAGGTATGTGCTCAAGTTTGGTGTTATTCTGTTAAGTTGTCAAATCTCTTATTTAGTTAATAGTCATATGATTTTTTTTTTTTAGTAGTAAATCAAAAAATTGTTGGGTCCATTCAACTTTGTTATTCTTTATTTACAATGCAATTTATTTTTGTCTATATTTGTCTCTTCCTTGTACCTACAAGAAAAGAGCAACGCAAGACAACAGTCAAAACAAGAAACGTTATTGCTAAAATCTGTGATTTAAAAACGATTATGTGATATTAGATAACATGATAGCCTCGTGATCGTGTGTTCAACAAAAGAAAAATAAAACACGGATCTAATAAAATTTGCTACACAAAATAATATTTAAAGATGCTTCTGCTATATGACATTGTAATAATCAAATTCATTTGACACATTGTGCTCAAGACAATTCCTTAACCTGAAGGACTAATCATAAGAATACATTCCAACACTTGTTTCATTTTATATAAAACGTACAAAGTAGAGAACTTGATACTGAATCCGATAAGTCTGCACAAACATTAAGTGTCTGTAAGTGAAATTCAAACAACCCCAATAGAAATGTCTTCATAATTAGCCATCTTTCTTGTAGTGACTATATGTCAAGCAAGATTTTTCTAGGGTGCACAATCAAGTAAAACAAAGGCTTATTGTATACAAAAAAGGATCACAACGATACAGACTTGCACCTAATTACATCATCATCAGAAGGTAACTTTGGCACAGAAGTACTAACCAACACTCCATCCATATTAGCAGCTTTATCAACATCAAAAACCACCGTGCTAAGCCCCTTTCCAACCACATATATCTTCTTGCCAATAGCAACAAGCTGACAAGGAGGCCGGGTAAGAATAGACGCTAGTCTTCCAAATGCTTCCCATTCTCTAGTATCTTTTCGCCACATCATCACTCTGGTTCCTGAACTCTGATCTAACACATAAAGAGTTTCATCCACTACTATTGCTGGGCCTCGCCAGCCAGACACCAAATCAGCATCTGCATGTTGCCATGTGCCGTTTAATGGATCATACACGACTGCATACACATGAGAAGATACAGCCGAAGACCCGCATCTGATGTAAATTTTCCTATCTACTACTAGAGTATCTTCGATTTCTGGGACAACGTTTGGATCCATATGAGATGTCCATACGTTTTTGTCAGAATCAAAAGTGTCCCAAGAATGTGGATCGACGGATTTTGATCCTAGCCCACCAATAGCATACATTTTACCATCCATTGCTGCACAGGCAAAGTAGCACCTGAACAAAATGGCAAAGCCAGATACTTTCATGGTCAGTAGCTCTTAATTAATTTAAAAGATCACATATGGCATGTGATTAAGGGAGTGTTTGGACATGCGGTGTTGAAAGTGACTGTGTGACATTAAATGATGGGAATCATCTGCAATAAAACTAGCCCAGGAGATTGTGTTTTGGAATTGTAATAATCATAGAATCATCAGTTGTTTGTGTTTTGACAAATTCACATTATTTAGAAAATACATAAAATGCGCAAAAAGGGGAAAGCTTATGAATAAGAAGAGACTACTACTGATATGGGAGTGAAAGTCTCTCAAACTAAGCTAGCGTTTAACTTTGTTACAGTTGTTATGAAACTGAATCATCCAAAACTGCATACTTGGAACCAATACTATCACATAAATAAAACTACAATCTGTAAAGCCAACCTTTAAAAACTTGATATTAAATTGCAATAATCATACTAATTGGTTTCAAAAGACAAATCCAAACACCCATAATTTGGTACCAAAAGACAAAACCATAAATTGTACCCGTAAAGGCAGCATGTAGTCCAGTTATCTCATCCTATATTACAGAAAACACTTCCTAATTTTCTTTAATTAACAAAATCAAGCTCTTGCTTCTCTCCTGTCAAAACTTAAAAGATCAGTTCAGTTTCTTTTCATACTTTTACAAAACAACATAAGTGTCAATTTACTATGCAACTATGACCATGCCGTGGGGAGTATATATACTTCAGAGGTTGTCCAAACAAGATGTTCTAAGACATCCTTGTTGACAAAACGAAAAAAATTTGTTCAAGCACACTAGAAGTTAAGGTTAACACAGGTTGTGAAAAGAGATTTAAGTACAACATCAACCACAGCGCAAATCTACAACTATGGATCGTGACACCATGCATCAAACATTGTGAGGTCAATTTGTAGGCATACTATCTGCATTCGTAAATAACTTGATTATTCTATATAATAGGTTCTAATCAAGAAACAATATATAATACCTTGCAGTTGACAAAGGAGAAGCTTCGCTCCATGCATTCCTACTAACATCGTAGCAAAAAGCTTCATCTGTAGCATCTTCAATCCAACCACATCCACCCATAAAGTATATCTTTTTACCCAAAACTTCAAAGCCTACACCTTTTCTTTTCAAACAACGAGTTGGAAGGTCAGGGATACGCTTCCAACCTTTTTTGGGCAAACTCGGATCTAATACATAACAACAAAGTTGATCCATTTTGTCTTTACTCAATGCATAAATCCAAGTTTCAGCCAAATTATGCTTTTGACGATAGGAACGCCACTCTTCACTGCAAACCAAATCCCGCCATTTCCTTGAAACACATTTCAGGAGTGAATGATATCTACGAGGAATCCTCGCCAAACATATTAGAGCAATCTCATCTGGTATACCACTGATCAATGATGATTGTGTAGAGACAGTTTCACTTGAACCCTCTGAACCACTTCCCATAATTTCCATGTTCTTGCAACCAATTCAACTCTGTAACGTTTCAAAGAACCTCGTTATAACAAACTATCATCTCCTATATACGGACATACCTACATGTTTAAAACTTAATATAGACTGAAAGTAGCAATTTATAGTTACAAAAGAAGCACAACTCAAAATGAATAGAACCACGCATACAACTCACACAACACAGTTTCACGTTGATTTGAGATTCATCAAGTCACATTAATGGGAAAAAAATTATAATGCAAAACTGGTCTCCGCTAAACTATTGACTGTGAAGCCGTACGACCAACATTTTGTGAGCATAAAGTCGATTCTAAGTTAATCGACTCTTTAATTGAAAGTTATAACATCTTTAAAAAGTCCTTATTTTTCTTACTTATTTCACAGTTCTGCTTTTTTTCTTACTAAGTGGATATCATAAACCAACAAATTGTTCATATGCACACATGGGCTTATTCCTAAAACAACAATGAGCCTCTTCTCGGGAACGAATATTTGTTGACAATAAACGCTTCCCAAGCGATAGACGCAACATACAACATAAAAAACCCGGCAGAGGTCACGGGTTCTAATCCCGGCATTTATCCGGTCAAAATAGCAAAATGCATAAAGTTGAATACATTTCCGATCATTTGTTTGTGACAGATTTGATAATCACATCAAAACCACAAAATATCAAACCAACAAACTGAATTAACTGAAACAAAAACACATTTTAATCAATTTCTAGATCAGATCAATGTAACGATAATAATATAATAATAATAATAATAAAAGGAATAACAATATATCTAAGATCACAGGGAGGACTAAGTAATACCTAAAATGAAATCAAAATTAAAATGGAGATTAAATGAGTAGAGCAAAAAACATTACAAACCGTTTATATCAATTTCTGATCGATTTTTTCATAAAATTCGAGATTTTTGGAATCTATGATCCAATTTTCCAACAATGATGTATGAAAATGAATAGATGAGTGATAAATGAGGGGTCATTTTATGAGTTATTTTTTACTTGTGGGGGAGCAAATGCAAATATGAAAAAAATTATATAAAAAATAAAATTAAAAAAAAAAAAATACTCATATATCATATCTTATTCGACATGTAGCTTGGTTAGATCGAGATCGAGATCGAGTTTCAAAACTTATAATATCCAATGATGTAGATTAAAAAAAATTCTTAAGAAAGAAAATAAAATAGAAATTAATCATTGTTTCCGTTTGCTATGTGAAAATAAATATATTATTATGGTTATCTGGTACAAGTTTACAATTTTCATGAGAGAAGTAATCCGGATAACTACTAGATAAATTTTACATTTGACACTCATTAATTATTTGTAACTTTTGAAAATGAAGTTTTTTTGTCGTTTAAAAAAATATAAATAAACAAGAGATAAAACTAACCAATATAATGTGCGGTATATTTATCAGAAAATATATAATCTTTTCTCTTTTTAGAGATCTATGCCAATGGCAAGGCTTATTCAAAGAGTCTCGCAAATCAAGGATACCAATGTGGATGTAAACAAGGAATACCAAAAATGGATGTTAGTCCCTAGAATTCAAGTGCCCAAGTCGAAAAAAAATATGCCCCAAGCTCTTAGAAATTCATAAATATAACCAATTTTTTTATGAATGAAACTTTATAACAATAACAAAATTATAGTATTTATAATTTAGTCATTAACTAATTATTGGAATCAAATCTATCTATATATATAATACTTAATACTTATACATATATATATATAAAACTTTCAACATTTTTATGCCCCTTCAAACATATGCCCAGGCCAGAAATCATGTCTGACTGAATGTTAAAAAAAACAAGATTTTTCCACACAAAAAAGAATTCGTTTGTGACTTTGTGGCATAAATGACGACACCTTATATATATTGCAACATTTAAGATTCTATATGAATGAAATAGTTGTATGATACTGAAAGATATGGGTAATCCCTTCTGTTTACAAAGAAACTTCAAAATAACAATACTACAGCTTAAGAATTTCATTTTATTACAGAACTAACATAAAAAAAGGTGAAAATTTCTATACATGCACAGCTTTTTGTTCAATGATGTCATCAGATCATGTCAACAGTTTAACACACCAAATTTATAAAAAGGTTAATCACAAAAGACTTGTAATAGCATCGAATGATGCATATGTGGTCCAGAGTATAATTGAATACTAAGAACAATCAGCATTATGTTATTTCCAATCTTTGAACATCAGCTCATTGATCTGGTTGATTCCAATATCAGAGTAAGGTTCGATGGGTCGGTCATCTTCGTCTAACTTAGGATCAAAGCACACAGGATCTTTGCTGTTTTCATCTGCAAAAAATATCCATAAACACAAAACTTGCGGAACATTCTCGAGTAGATCCCTAAAAGCATTTGAGGGAAATGAACCCGGGGTACTTATTGCTTTGTCTGGTCTCACTTGCTCACACCACAACTCTATATTTTGTACTTTAAGCAGTAAGTAATCTTAGACACTAGCATTATAGAAAAACCAACTCACCATATATCGAGTTCAGGGATGTTGGGGGTGGAGTTGCCATAAAGTTGAGGCCAATGTAAAATATAAAGATAGTTACAGCTGTCACAATGGCGTAAGCTGGAAGAGCCAGTGCCCAATACCTGAAAGATGATGCCAAATATTAGATTCAATAACAAATTAACAAGTGCCGCAAATGTTGGTTATCTGATGGGATCAAAAAGAGCAGGGTGAGTAACTCAAAATAGGTTCATTCGGGTCAGATCAGGTACTCAGGTAAGTTTGTATAAGTTAGGTTGACCAATAAAACCTTTTGTCCTAACTTTTCATTTTATTATAGATTAGTTGTGTGTAAAATACAGGTCTACAAGGCATATATTATTTGTATAAAAATTAAGTAGTTAAGGACCAAAATTTCGGTGTTTCGGTCAAGGACTAGTATTTGAAATATCGGTTATTTCAGTGGTATTTTGGTGGTATTTCGGTAATCTTAATATTATGAAAAATATTATATATAAGTATATATATACCAAAAAGATTGCAATTATACACACATATAGCAATTATATTAAATTAATACTCAATTTAAATATCAAAATCAAGCTTAAAAGTGTCAATATTTGATAGATTAGTGTTAATACTTAAAAAATTGAATGTTTCTTATGTTGTTTGTTAGTTTGGACAAAAATAATTTAATAAAAAATAAAAAAATCTGAAAAACTGGTATACCACCTAAATACCACCGAGATTTGGACCGAAATTTGAAGAGTCCGTTTATTCTCTCCGTCTGAGCTTTCAAAGATATACCATTTCGGTAAATTTCACCGAAAATCTCGGTTCCGAAATTTTAGACAAAAATCTATACCGGTATACCAGTTGAGGACCGAAAACCGAAATACCACCGGTATACCACCGAAATTGACTACATGGAGTATAATAATGTAAGCTTTTCAACCCATGCACAAAGTAACGGGTTGAAATTGCCACCTCTAACATCTTTCTTCTAGATGTTCAAATAATATCATCTCACTTTTGCATACAGAATGAAAACCTAAATGAGAATTTTAGATCAAGGTATACAAAGCAAATGGAAAGCAAGGACTAAAAGGGTCGTGCATACGTACTTGTTAGGATAGTAGAAGATCCCAATAGAATGTAACCAAGGATCAGGAATGTATGCCCATATCATGAAGATAATTGCCGGCACAACAAAGTAAATTAATATTGAAATCCTCTAACCACACAGAAATTTCATTGCAGACAGTTGGACATGATAGAACGTAACCCAATAAGAAGTCAAAAAATTCTCCTTTATTTACTATGAAATCATGAAGATACTAACATTTCCTTCTTGACAAATACCTTAGTTGCATTGTCATTGTTTCTTAATGCTACTGACCGTGGTCCACGACATTCCTTTAGTTCATCATTATTGGAGGACACTTACAACATTTAACACAGTCTAATCAATTGTATATATATTGTGTAACCATTTTGATGTGATAATAGCAATATTTTCACTCACTCTGCCAAATGCTTTTAGGCAGTCATTGTAGATGTGAACAAAAGGTGACAAAAATCGCTGGACCAGACAAATTTGGTAACAGCAAAACTGGTCAGTTCTATACATGTCAAAACAGGCTGAGTGAATGAAGAATGATAATTTCGCAATAACAACACACAATGGGTGACTTTCGGTCATATAGAAGTCATTACAGACTGTAGATGTGAACCGAAGGTAACAAACTAGGTGGACGGACGAGTCCGGCAACAACAAAACTGGTAATTTTCTATATGTCAAAACAGGTTGGGTCAATGAACTGCAATAAGAAACACTTTAGGTGATTTTCAATCATTTTGGCTTGTTCATTCTAGTAGCTATTTATGCCTCTCTTTAACATGATATAAGCAAGAAGATATTAAAGTGTAAAAGACGGAGAATACCTGTAGCGACAACTGTTGAAATGGCTCCTACAAATCCATAAACTTCAGAAGGATTTGGACCATGCTCTCCCGATACACCAACACCAGAAGCCTTGTTGTCTGCTTCAAAAACAGAGAAAGTTGCTCCCCTGTTTCTAGAATAAGTAAGGGTCCTTCTAGGGCTATTGAATGAACGCTGATCTTCCATCGCCTTTTGTATCCAGCACCCACATCTAGTGTCACAAAATACAACAATTATCACTCCAAGAAAAATGTCTAAACTTTTACAAGCTAGTACAGCATATGATAAGATTTACAAGAGGACCTACACACCCATATTTGCTTACTTACAGTTATTTTACCCAAAAGGTGAACTTGTATTAAGTATCAAAGTTTACAGGTATCAAAAACAAACTTGGACAACCCCAAGTGATACATCAACATTCGTACCCACTATACAATATTGTATAAAAGAAAATACTAGACCACCAGAACCTCTTTGATCTTCGGCTCTCAAATTCTTTCACATTCCAGATACACTCAAATACTTCAAAAAACAGAGCCATCAGTTACATCCAACCAACCAGACTTAGTAGTTTTAAAAAAGGACCAAGTAACCTCATCTTTCACGGCTCACTATTCTCATTCCCACACACTACAAAGCTCATAAAACAAATTTTGGTTGGACATTCCATATGGTTACTTACAGCTAAATTCTAGACTTTTGGTAATTCATATGAGGATTCACATCTGCTATATTTGTTACGTTCCTAGTTAACACTCGAGATAATCAGCTAAAAAAAGATATGAGGAAGTTAATTTTTGACAGCTTATAATTACAAATAACAAACATTCTGAACAAAAAAACGTTAAAGTTGCAACTTCACTTGAGCTATGTTTTATGCACGTTACTTTAATGTGTTTAGTATCAGTTGCAACTTGCAACTTATTAGCTGGTTAGGTGTTTACTTGGTCATAGTTTATTGGTCAAATAGGAAAGTGGTTACCTTTCGGTTATTGGTCAAACAGGAAAGTGGTTACCTTTCGGTTCTTTTGCTTTGCCTATATAAGGCAATTGTGCACTTAATATTGTGCAATCAGAAACATTTAGTGAAATCACTTTGCATAAGTGTGCGTGAGCTATATTCTTTTATTTCAACAAAGAACAAATCCATCAGGATGGAAAAACTGAATCTACCATGCATCAAAGTGGAATAAAAAAGTACATAGTACAAAGATCTAATCACGGGCTATCAATATAATGTTGCAAGGCATTCCTCTGGAACACAAAATCATACAACAACCTATAATTCGCAATATATGCATAATCCTAACAAGCTAAGTATCATGGGTTCATAGATCGAATACAACTAATAACAGCCAGAGGCTACAGTAATACGTAGAATAACTCAAATGGATACAGGACAGCCAACCCGATGATTAAAAGTTACCAACATTACCTATCAAAAGCTCATAGAAAAGGTTTGTATTCGTATACATGACCAATGAGTGAGAGAATGTTTTATAGACTGATACATATCTTGTAGAGCAATAAAAAAGTAGTCAATGTCCCATGGATAAAGATCTTCAGCTTGTCATAAGATAATCATGGAAGGGTGTTTGAATTGCAAGATGATCAATTAAACTTGGGCATTGGCTAACATAATTTTCATACATACTTCAAGTTCCTCCTAGTAATCTCGTAGGTAATAATACTATATTAAGATTTAAGACTTTCTAAATTCTAGATAAGACTCTTCCAGAGATGCCAGCTATTGCATACATTGTCAATTCGCCAATTAATTCATTTATTGTATTTATCGTATTCCAATTGTCAGTGAAACTAACGATCACTGTGTTTATACCACAAGACCACATGGACTGGGAAAAAGTCAGTGACAAGTGGATACATAAGTCTTGACTCTTGAAACACACAGATATAAGTATAGCATTTAACAATAACAAAAATCCACTATATTCCAGCTATCCCAACTTTGCTTCACAAACCATAAATGATTCACATAACATATGTCGATATAACTCAATGTGCAATACATGTACAAGAACTAAATAGCATATGGTAACTGAACTCTCAGACAGTAAACATTAGTTGTGGATCTAATATCTCGTCACACACATTGTCTTCTATATCTCTTGTATAAACTAGTTCTCAGTACCCGCAACCAGTCATCTATGCAATATCAATAGCTACGCTGTCAATATACGTAACTTTTTATAGACATAACATCCACGACTAACTTATGAACTCCCTCATTTACATACCTATCAAGCATTTAGCCACTTACTAATGAGGTGGCTTTGTATTTTACTGAGTCTTATGCATCGCGTAAAGTCTTTCTAGTTGTTTTGTTAACAAGAGACCGTCATCAGTAGACTTTTTCTGAGGAGTAATTTTAGATCTTTTCTGTTGATTTTTCTTTTGTAATGGCTATTTGAAGTCCATTACTTCTGAATAAAAGTATCGAAGCATTTTGTCTCACTGTCAATATCTTTTCTTTCTTGCAGAGCATTTTGTGTCAATATCGAAGCATTATGTGTCGATGCTGAATAAAAGTATCGAAGCATTGTGTTTCATCTCTGGTATTTTTTGCTAAAACAATTCGTATCAGAGCCTTGGTTGCAAAAAATCAAACTATCATGAATAAGGTTTGCAATATGTTAGACAAGAAACTCGTGCCTAAAGAACTTTGGGAAGATGCAGCAATTTGGTGTAATTCATGCTCTAAATAGGTGTCCAACAGCAGCTCTGGAAAATAAGACTTCGCAAGAACTTGGTGAGGCAGTAAGCCTAATGTAGATTACTTTCGAGTTTCTGGTTGTTTAGCACATGTAAACGTGCCGAGTGAAAAGCAAAGTAAACTAAATGATAGAAGCAAGCCACGTGTACTTATTGGTGTTAGTAAGAAGTCTAAAGCTTACAAGCTATTTGATCCTATAGAAAACAAGTTGAATCTAAGCAAAGATGTGGTTTTTGAAGAAAATGTGGATCGGGATCAGAAGACTACTATTCGGGAAGTTAGTAAGGTAGTTACATGAACACAAAAGTCAAGAAAATACTTATGAAGCTAAAGTAGATCCTTGGTCATCAAGGAAAAGAAGAGAATAATTTAAACTCTTAGAGAGGAAAATGCAAATGCAACAAACTCTCTCAAGAAACATCTACTAATGCTTAACACTTTACTCATAACTAATGAAAAACGATAAATTCCTCCTAATAATCCTCCTAAAGGTAAACCTTATGACACATGTAATCCACTAATTCTCGTTCATCATCGTATCTCTTGATTTTGCCACGAGTATATATCGCTCCTCTAACTTAATAATATCAAAACAAGTAAAAAGTAACAAACTTTATAAAATCTGGAAAAAACCCAAAACTGCAGATCCATATTTCAAACCATTTTGTAAGGTTTTTGAATAAAAGATGTAATATCAAGTGAAGAAAACAAAGAAACGAGCATAGAAAAAGGGATACCTAAAAATTATGAGTTTGATAATTCATTGAGGCATTTAGTCGAACATGTAGAATGCATAATCAATAAAACACAACATGAAATTGGATACATAACAAATTTAGTTGTAATTGTGATTGCAATTTTATTCTTAAAATTACCTATTTGGCTCCAGTCACTTTTGACGTTGGAGGGACTCCACCAACTACTTTTGATGTTGCAAAATAATCCTTAACACAAACGATTTGACAACGGGAAATACTAAATTTTGATTTGCTGCACATTTACAAATTTCTAATATGAGTTGTAATTCCAAAGGATTAATCGGTAAATTCTGGTTCCCAAAAATTGAAAATAAAATTTGATTATTTTTTAGAAAAATGAACCGGGTCGGGTTTGTCCCTCCTATGAGAATTTAACGAATACAGGTAGTCATTTTAATTCTTAACACAAACGATTTGACAATGGAAAATTTTGAACTTAGACGAACATGGTACCCGCACAATACGACGGTGATGATAGTGACAGTGATGTAGTGGTATCGACAGATGGTGATGTGGCAACGACCGTTGGTGGCTGCAGATGCGTCAGTGATGTAGGTATTTGATATAAAGATATTTGGTTTAAAATAGTAGCGGATATATTTATTTTTTTTCTTGAAAAACATGTTTGAATTTAAGAATATTAATAACAATAACTGATAAGAGTATGATTGGTAAATGCATTAATGATTCATGTGTGTTGGTTATAGTACACAATCATTATTGATACAAAATAAGACTTTCAATGTAGTCAATAAAATGGAACAAACTGAGTTTGAAATAATAAAAATAACCAAAAAATTGAAACTGTACTAATACCAAAAAATCATACAAACGGTATTCGGTATCGTTTCCCGCTTTAAAATTTACTAACAGTTTTTACTTTTGTATCTATATTACCAAAAAACACAAGAAAATTTGATACGTTAAAATAAGGTATTGATATATCTTTTAAGTCATCATCTTAATTCTCAAAGATCATGCCATCATGGCATGCGACAATATCAAGATAAGACCATAAGAAATTAAGAAAATGTTAATCCACATGTCATATTTTCATAATTTTAAAAAGAATTTTAAAAGAATTAATTATTTTCTATTGATTACTTATAAAACTTATAAATATAAATTTTTTGTGGTTGTGTACTTGTGTACACTGACTGTACAAGTTCTGTCGTATTAGCAAACCCACTAAACAAAGACCCAATGAACATTATTTGATAGGCCCATCGTTTAGGCTATGTCCCATTAACAGAAAAAGCCCATATTTGACATAGCGATAGCAGTATATAAGTTATCTAATGATTTTAGGGTTTCATTTCTTCCTCAGCCGACCACGCTAATCCCAACCTGACCGGACCAAAACTTTTGAGGTTTTTTCTCTCACACTTAAAACCTGATACACTTTTTAATATCTATTGTTTTTTTAATTTTTCTTATGACTATGATATGTTAAATCCCTTGTTTTATGTCTATTAAATTTGTATGTATTCATTGTAAGTAAATTATAGTTTTATTGCTTCTAGAATATATATAAGATAAATGTTGTTGGATATAAAGCCTCACTGATTTGTTTTTATTTTTTTTTTAAATTTCTTGAAATAATTATTATGAGTGTTTAACATTGTAGTGACTAGTAAAAGCTTAATAGGTATGTTAATGAGGGATTTGATAAGTTAATTGTTGATGTTTTGCCTATGAAAAGCTACTTATAATGACAACGATAGTTATCGTCTTATCGATATGGCGAGGGTAATGAGAACTAGTTTATACAAGATATATAATTGAAAGACAATGTGTATGATATTAGATGTATAAAGTTGGAGTTGTATTTCTTAGAGCAAGTTCCGAGATTTACAAATACGGGTTTAGTAGCTTTGCGTTGGAAAATATATCATTAGTGCTGGACTATTGGTGTTGTTATCTGGTCGTGTCTAATTGCGATGGTTAATCGACTGTAAAGTGTTTTGTGCCTGTATTTGTATAATGTATATTGGTTTGTACTGAAATGCATCCGGTTTTCAGCACAATGGCTCCAAAACAGCCGAATACGGGACTCTTTGTTGGTCTAAACAAAGGACATGTTGTGACCAAGAAGGAATTGGCACCACGGCCTTCTGACAGGAAAGGGGTAAGTAATTTGTAATGCAGATGTTGTGAAAATGGTTTGAAATTTAATTGCGGGCTAATCTAATTTTGGTTCTTGGTTTTTTGGGTATTTAGAAAACAAGTAAGAGAACACATTTTGTGAGGAACCTTATCAGAGAGGTTGCCGGAGCTGCTCCTTATGAGAAGAGAATTACTGAACTTCTTAAGGTTGGAAAGGACAAACGCGCACTCAAAGTTGCCAAGCGAAAATTGGGTACTCACAAGAGAGCAAAGAAGAAGCGTGAGGAGATGTCCAATATTCTTCGCAAGATGAGGTAACAAGACCACCTTTTTTCTCATTTTTTTTATTCATCAATAATGATAAACGCATAATAATATAATGGTGGTTTCTCGTTTGATCCATAATTCTGTATGCTGTTGATTATGTATGTTTTCTTACCTTGCTTTCTATGCTTGGAATCGTATTTGTAGGGCTGGTGGTGGCACAGAGAAGAAGAAGTGAGCTCTTGTTGCTTAAAACTAATCTGAGATTTGTGTTGAATGAATAGAGTTGGCAGTTTTGAATGCTTGTTGAACCTACTTGTATTAGTGTTTTTTGGATTTTGATTGAAGGCTTATATAATTCACTTATGTCAAGCATGTTAATTGTTGCATGTTTTGCCATTCGTTGTTTTGTTCTTTTTTCAAACATACATGACCTTCATATGCATATTGCCCGGAAACAAAAAGTTCGATTTCCAAATATGTTTTTTTTTTTCTGGAAAAGAATTTTACTATTATGCTGGTGATTCTTGATTGATATTAGAAGTTTAGAACAGTTAGGCTATCGATAATAAGAAGATTTTTAGACTATTAGTTTGGGATGATTTATCATCGTAATAGAGGCCATGTTACTAGCCATAGCTCTGAAACAAAAAGAAAAAATTATTGGCAACACCAAATTAAACCTCCTACTACGAGAATTAACTCAAATTGCATACATGACTTTCATATGCATGTTGCTCGGAAACAAAAAGAAAAAATTATTCTTATGCTGGTGATTCTTGATTGATTGATATAGTCATATTATTATAAGAAGGGAAATATATCTTATAAATTAGATAGAATGAAAAGACATTTTGATTCATGACATAACCATTTATTAAAAGTAACTTATTACATTACATTACAATATCGTTAAGGCTCAACTTTATGAACAGTGCCACGTGGCGATGTTTTATTGATCCACATGTACCTCGTGTTTTTTTCTCATATTTTGCCATATCGGATTCCATTAAGGTTATTTTTTTTCGGTTTTTTTTGGTTTCCTACATAGTTTTTTTGCTTTTGTGTTTTCTTTCTATTGGTCCACCTATACCCTGCATTTTTTCGGATTTTGCCATATCAGATTCCGTTAAGGTTATTTTTCTTTCGGTTTTTGTTGGTTTATTACATAGTTTTTTTTGCTTTTGTGTTTTCTTTCTATTGGTTCATCGTATACACCACATCACTATTTAGATTTTGCCATTTTGGATCCGTTTGGGGTTTTTTCTTGGTGTTCATCATAGTTTTTTGGCTGTTGTGTTCCCAAATAATATATTGGAAACTTTTACTCAACATTTTATTTTTCCTTTGTTATTTCTATTTTTTCTTTAAGGTTATTTATCTTTCGGTTTATCTTGGTTTTTTGATACCTTTTTTTTTTGCTTATATGATCTCTATTATTGGTTCATCATATATCCCGCATCACAATTTAGATTCTGACATTATGGATCCCATTTGGAGTTTAGTCTTTTGTTTTTTTTTTTGGCATGGTTATCAATAGTAACCATGCTTATTAAAACTTGACACGTGGCATCGGTTATAAAGTGACACATCGCACGTTTTCTTATGGTTTGGATTTTGCCACATTGCATCCTGTTCGGATTTTGTCACGTCTTTTTCTTTTTTAGTTTTGTTTTTCCTTTTCGGATTTTTTATTACGGGTTACTTCTGTTGTTTTTTTCACACTTTTTATTTGTCATTCAACCTTATTGTGATACACCCCGTACCACTACTTGTATTTTACTATATCGCATCCACTTGATATCTGAGCTAATATATTGATATTTTGGTCATATCACATCCCGTTCAGGTTTCTACTACGGGTTACGTTTTGGTTTCTTGCATACTTTTAAACAAACATATTAATGACAAAATTATAGCTAATTAATCTGTTGAAAATTCACGGCATATATACTAAAATAACGAACCGTTTCAACAAAGGAATTGAGACCCCGCAACGCGAGGTCCAAAATTTTCTAGTTTACAACATAATTAATCTCGATCGAACTACTTTGGGCGTTTAACTATGATTTTTGCTAACGGTGATGCACACGAAAATGGCAGATATCTCTGTAGATCATTTCTTGTTTATCATAAGAATAAGAGCCGTTAATCGCTACCATTACTCTCTTTAGCATGGATGACTTGGATATGAGTAGCTTCAAGAATGCCATCTCTATAGGTAAGTTACCGAAATGTCTCACCTCCAATTCTTCAACACAAATCAACTTGCAGCCCGATAATGAGTCGTAGTATCCGAGATTAAAACGTTGCACGCAACTATATACAGAATCAAACTGCCCATAATATCAATTAGAGTATATATATATATATCAAGTCAGATCGAGGACATATTAATTATATCATAACCAAGCAAAAACTCAAGAGTTACCATGTTATTCCATATTATATTTACATACGTTGATACAAAGTTTCTTTAGATTGGGGATGCTCTCGATCAAACAAAGGGTAGTCGAAAGCTCAGCTTGTAATTGCGTGAGGCGCACACCCAAAACTAGAACTTTGAGGTGAACTACGGAAACCGGGAGCTTGTGTGGAATACCACACGAACTGAAGTACTTTTACAAAAGACAAAAACAGATCGAGTTAGCAAACATATATATGAGAAAAAAAATATATTAATTAAGCTTAATCAAGTATTATACCTTCATATATTGCCATCCGATTTCCAAAATCTCAACTGACGAAGGAAGACACTCCAAAAACTCAACAAGTACAAGTTTGTATCTTCTCATTCTATAATAATTATACTCGTTATATCCAAGCTGCAAAGAAGAAGGTACGTAGTCTTTGTTAATTTGAACGTGAGTAGCTAGGTAAGTCATAAACCTAAAGGAGATCGAGGATTATGTATATAGGTACGTAGTGATGGACGTTACCAAAATATAATTGCTCAAGTAACGGGCAATTAGTGAGGAAGCACATAACCGTCTTTGCATCGATCTTAACATCGGAAAAGCATAGAAACGACAGCTTGTTAAACGACTGATCGTGTAATGAAACAGCTGGCTCAAATTCACAATTTGATAGTTCTTAAGTGTTCTAACCCTCCTTTGATCAGTGATAAAATTGAACTTGGCATCTTGTAGCCTTGGCGTGAACGATTAAGTAAATTGAGGCTCTTCAATGTATTGCTCCTCCTCGAAAGATAAAGAATTATTTGATGAATATGAGAAACCAACCTTGGAGGATAATAATGATATACATCGGCAGACAAAGTAAATTCGACAAGAGGACCCTTGTGTAGCAATAAAACATGACATATAACATTGAAAAGCTTATACTTTGAAAAATATCTACTTTTCAACAGTTTCTCATCATCGACCACAATTGTAGGAGTGTCTGCCCACAAATACCTCCACTTCCGCGACAAGATGCTCGTCCTCACTAGATCTCGAATCGGTAAAAGACTTAGAATCTTTCCAGTTATCTCATGAGAAAGTTTGCTTATTATGTCCGCACCTTGAACTTCCATAATATCTCTTCAGTTACTTTCTTAGAGTTGGATCAACACAACTACTTCACTGTATGAATATTTCTAATAGACAAACACACATGTCATTCGATCAATCTCTACAGTCTAATTGATGCCTGTTTGTTTTTTTAACCATTAAGTGACTGTATGGATAAGTAATGTCTATATGAATTCAGTCAATACAGTTGGTTTTTGTTTATTAAGTCAAAAAAACAAACATATTTGATAACTTAATTGATTAAGTATTTTTGATTAAGTTACGACTTAATTTATTAAGTCGAAAAGAAACGCCACCTAAATCGATAATTCATATTCATACATATCATATTCATAAAACTTGTTACAGAACATTTACCTTCCCAAGCTTTGAGATTAGTTCTTCAATTCGATCACTTCCCATCTCATTTTCTAGCGCTTTTGGTTTTCAGCATATCAAATTGTTAAGAATCAGTACAAATAAAAATATGGTATTAATAAAACTATGTGGCTGTTCTAAAAAAAAAATATGGTATTAAATTTTAGGTGATTAGTCCGACATTTAATTTGACCGAAAGTCATGTTCATCCAAATGACCAAATCACGTTCCGAATCTTTCTCTCACTTACTTCGTTTTCATTTTCTCGAAATACTTTTGGCTAAAATATCCCATGTAAATCCAAGAATTAACTATTTCTTACCGTTAAATCCGTGTAAAACATTTTTGGAAAAAGACTCGGCTCTTTCTCACGGATTTTTCGTCATCAATAAAAGGGGTGTGTGAATTTTTCTCACGGCCACTAAATATTTTCAACAATTAAAAACTTTTGGTCAACATAATTAACTGTCGTTTGTTAAGTGGTCATGTTACCTAATACCAAAGATAGAAGGGCTAATTGCTTGAAAAATACTTCAATTTTAACATTTTTGTTTTTTGGGGCTCCAACAAAAAAATTTCTATTATGGGAATTGAAACCGGGTAAAACAACTTTTATGGGTTTCAGTACAGGTAGCTCGTAAATAAAAAAATTGAAACTCATTTTCCTTTTTTTTAATCCTTTATTATGACATGGATATTCCATGTCATTTATTATCAAATATTCAATTCCATGTGTATATTCCATGTCATCTAATAGAAAAGAAAACATGTATAACAATCACTTTGAAGATTTGCCATTCCATTAAACTTAGATCTACATCGACTCGCATATTTTAATTCTCTATATATCTTAGTATACAAATAATGTTATACAGTATAAGGATCAATCCATCTAGTATCTATATCTATATCTCAACTATATGTCAATAATCTATATAAAGATCGATCGATCTACAGACATCCATCTATCTTAAATGGAAGAATCAAAGGAATAGGATTTGATATTTCAAAATCCATCTGCTATTCTTGATATGAGAAAATGAAACCTAATACGTTTCAAAATATCCCCAAATTCAATCTTTCAATCTATATTTACATATCGATATCGATACATCTTCTTATATGTATGTATATGTATATATATATATATATATTCGTTTCGATGGCACCATCTGTATCTATACAATAACAATTCGATTATCGTGATTCGTGATTGCTGTTTGAAGGCGAACAAGAGAACCCCAGGAGAGGGGAATTTCTTTTTACGGCTGCCTTGTTCCCCGCCCCACCCGGACACCATCTCTCTTTTTCTTTTTGCCGATAAAACTCTTTAATCAAATATATCCCCACTTCTCAATAATGATAGTAATATATGGTGGGAGTTTATGATGTTTATGGTGGTGGTTATGGTGGATATTTCAAAGCTTAAAGTGATGAGTGTTTATAATTAACCTTTAGTTTTGGTGGTAAGGAATGAGGAGATTATAAGAAAGAAAAAAAAATAGATCTGTATTCTTTAATTTGAATAAAGGAAGTGATGAAGAACACTCAGATTGTTGAATGGATAAAGGAAAGTAATGAAGGTTTGTATGTGTAAATCCATAAGGAAAAAGAGTTGACAGATGATATGTTAAAAATAAGACTACAATCGGCTAGTTACATTACACATCAACAAAGTCAGGTCACCACCCCACAAAAGTTGTTTTACCCGGTTTTAATCCCTCTAATAGAACTTTTATTTGTTAGAGCCCCAAAAAAACAAAAGTGTCAAAGTTATAGTACTTTTCAAGCAATTAGCCCAAGATAAAATAATGATATAACACTATTTGCAATATTTTAGATGTATAATATTGTGTAGTCATATAACTTTAATAGGATTATTCTTTAAAACATAAGAAATTTATAATAGAATTTTAATGTTTTTAAAATATACGAGTAGTATTTTGTATTTATATATTTATACTAGCGGCTATCCGGCTGTGCAATACACAACCCACCTAAATATTTTTCTTTTTTATTGTCACGGCTAAACATATATTGCGCTATGTTGATGCCTAATTGGCTTAAAACTCGCAACGCAACCTTAATCGATAAGGTTCTCTCCCTTGCATAGTACATACCATAGAAACTTTGAAAGGAACCTCTCCATCTTTTGAATATATATTCCATAGACATATATTCCATCATATAAATTTGGGCTTTTTATTTCAAAAGGTATCTAACTTTTCTTTTTTTACTTTTGGAGGTACCATCCTTTAATTTCATATAACGTGGGTTATATATTGCAAAACATCGTCTATTATAAGTATTAAAAATACAATATAGTTGTTTTACACCATGTTAATTTGTACACATGGTAATGTTTAAAAAAAAAAAATTGTACACATGGAAATGTCACATAAGGAATTGAAACTTCAAAAAGAAAAAAATAAAAAATAAACCATGCGAGTATATATGCTGAGAATATAGATGTATGGTCCCAATTTTTTTTATCACTTTACACAATATACAAGCACTCACTTTCACACCTCCCTCTCCATGAAATCCGACCAGTCACTGTCAACCGCCATCCCACATCACCAATTAAACGAGGTACACCCCAAAACTTCATGAAAATCATCTCCATCATCATCTAAGCAACAAGGGACATCCACCCAACCCCCAACACAACTAGACACCACCTCTGACGCCACCCAGACTCCCGGCCGCCGGTAGGTCACCGCGAGCCACCACAATGCTCCAACACCATTCTTTGTTGTTTATTTTTGTTTTCTAACAAAACCCGTCAAAACCCATCTTCTCTTTTGCCCTTATTACTAGGTGTCCTCTTGATCTTAACTAATGAGGGTTCATCATTGGCCTGATTAAAGGAGACGAGCGATACGACCAATGGGAACTTGAAGGCCTGCTTTGTTGATCTAGATGTAGCTTTTTTAACGGTTGCAGATCTGATAAATTTGCCTCTTCCAAAAATATGATAACCGGAAATTGTTGCTGGAAAATTAGTAGTATCGAGTTTATTTTACATATTTTTGTTTGGATTTTGTTTGTTGTTTTAATGAGAGCACAACCCAGTAAACTGGTCATCTTGACCATCAAGTTTGAGTCTATTGTGGACGTGCAAATTAAGGGAATCGATACAACATCAACAAACAATACATAGTTGGAGTTCAAATGGAAGATTCTTGTATTTACTTATTTTTATAATGGAAAATGATTAATCCTTCTAACAAAATAGCCTAAAAATTCTCCTAACTATGGATTATGAGCTTATGACATGTGGAAAAATCAGGGGGCAAGATTAGAAAAGAGAATTAGTGGATACCACATATTATCCTGTTAGAGTGTTAGGAGAATTTTTTGGCTATTTTTTTTAGAAGGATTAGTCATTTTCCTTTAATAGATAATGATGATATTTAGTTTTAAATTAAATTATAAATGGCAGAAATGTGTTTGAAGTTAACATGGAAGTCAAGTAGTCAAAGGTCTAATGGAAGTCAAGAAGTCAAACACCTACAAAACCACTATCACATAAATCAAATAAAACCATGTAGTGGTTTTATCCTCACAATATGTGAGATTTTACCATAGATAACCCACCATATACGAAATTAAAGAATGACACCTACAAAAGTAAAAAAAGAGTTAAATACCTTTTGAAATAAAAAGCCCTATAAATTTCTGTAGGACTTGATAGGTTATAAACAAGGACAACCATGTCTTTTTTAACCCTAGAGTAATGAATGAAATAGGGTGTTGAAACAGAGCAGAATAAAAAAGTGCTCTGGGATCTATGAAGTATGAACAAACAAAAACAATCATATTTATGTTAGAATGGAAAATAATACTATATCTGCTAATATCCAAGTGTGTCTATTAGAATATGTGGGGCACATAGTTGTTTGAAGTGCATATAATGAAGCTTTATTGCATTTATTCTTTAAACATTGACCTACTATGAAATTTAACACAGTAACATATACTAAAAAAAATAAGTTATTGGAAGAAAATTTATAAAATTAATAGTATAAAGACCGGAGAAATGTGATTTGCTATACCCGCTCGTGGTCCACTTAAACCATCTTAAGCATATGATCTCCTAAAATAGTCTAAATGGTGTTCTTTGCAGAAATAACATAATCTTCATTAAGATCATTGGTTGAGAATACAAATGCATAAAAAACTTAGATATAGTTATAGAAGCTAAATTTTAAAATGTCATGCATTCGTGTGCATGAGTAAAGCATGTCCAGGAAAACTAAAACGCATATGGCCGGTGAAATGTGAGAAATTAAAATGACAGAATAATCAACCAACTACTAATATATATGTTTATAAAATTAGTCAAGAGTTTCGGGAAACGGGTAAGGAACAGTTACATCGGTTCAGATAAGAAAAAAAGGATATCCGAGTTGTTTGGTTTTGATGGTTTCAGTTCTTGAGGCAAACAGGTTTTACAAATAACTAGTTTTTGTGCCCGGGCTTCATCTCGGGACACATAGCGATACTTAAAATACGCAATTACATGAAGTTGTAATATATACATAAATCACCACCGCCGCTCGCCACCACTACCACCCGTCACTGCCATCATCGCCGCCGTTATTACATCACCGTTGTTGTCGTCACCTCTATCACTGCCGTAATGCGAGACTACCGTTTTCCGTTATTATAAAATCAATAGCAAAGGCAATTATGAAGTCCGTAAAAGCAATGTTATATATCTTTTGACATATGTATTTATATGCAGAGAAATCACAAAACCATTAACTTAATAAAAACCTCTACCTCTAAAGTATGTTAACCATTACAATAGTATATCTTTTGTCCTTTCTCACCTAGTATACAAAAGGCCATGCCACGTATCTTAGTTTTTCTTTCAGAAGCAACCACGTATCTAACTTAAACATTCAAAACTGTGGGCTTCGAATAATCTTTAAAGAAAGAAAAATAGATGTAGTATGCCAGCTACCTATTTTCAATGTTTCAAAAAAGTAAAAAGCATTTTCTATCTTTATCTCACTTTCTGTCTTTCAATTCTCTCTCTCTCGCCCAAGTCTAAATCTTTCTTTTTATCTAAAGAAGACACACAAAAATGAGAAGTCATATATTAAATTTTCGACTCAACACGATTTCGGCTGTGTTTTTTCCTTCTTAAGATATGATTTTGTTCTTGTAAATGTAATTCCAAGTTTTGTTTACATTTGTGCACCCTTGCCTTCGGGAGGTCCAAGGCCGGCAAAGGAATAAAAAAAAGCGTCGTTTTCTGACGAAGGAAACAGGCGATAATTTAGCTTTTTGTATAACCATTTGTCAAGATTTTCACCTGCGTGTGATGGAAGCATTATAACAGTGTTTTCATAAGGCAAGACAACAAAAGAGAGTATGAATATTAATCTTTTTTATGGTGAAATAAAGTTTTTGACGGCAGTTTCTTGGCAACGACTGCCACTAAAAGTTTGAGGCGACGGAAGTCATTGAGTTTGTGGCTACTTGATGGTCCACCAGATATGATGGGTTATTCTGAACCGGTCGTCTGTTCGTGGTTGTTCCGTACGGTTAAAGGAGGCCGGTGGTTGTTCCTACTAATTGTTCTAGGGGGTTGCCAAACTGCAGTGAAAGAAGCTGTCGGTGGGCGTCGATGGTTGCTGTCGGAGATATATGAAGAAAGTCAATGCGAAATGAAGGAGAGAGGTGATGGTTACCGGCGGCGGTTTATGATTTTGTATTTGTGTATTTATGTTGTAACGACGCTCAAAGAGAAGAATTCTGTTTGTCTGTTTGTATTGTTAGTTGTTGTAAAGACGGTCAAAGAGAGAAAAATTGGTGTCAGTAAAAAATAATTAAAAAATGAGTCTTGTGAGTAAGCACGCATACTCACGCATGGTATTACCTATACTAAAAACTTATAAGGATTTACAAGCCTTTTAAGCATGTAATGTACAAGTGCTAATAGCACATGATAATTTTTATTAATTTTCATTTGAACCCCCTATAGTTTGTATTTTTTAACTTTTACTCAACATCAAAGTTTTTGTTTTCATTTTTTTTGACACAAAACTTTTAGATTCGCATGTTTTTATCAAACAACTTTCACATAGTTACGTTTTACTTTTAAACATTTACTTTCTGATTATTTTCATCCTTATTGTTATATATATAACGTTTTTAATATATAATAACTTTTTATCATCATTACCTCTTATATTTAATTAAAATTTAAAAAATTAATATAAGTATTATTCTATATTTTTATTTATCTTATTATTCCTTTACATTTTTTAATTGTTACATGTTTAGTTTTTTTTTCTTGGAAAGTTTCTATCTTTTAGTCTTTATCCCACATAAAAGTTTTCGTTTTTATATTCTTAACACTAAACTTTTAGGATCTTATGTTTTTATCAAACTACTTTCACACAACTATGGTTTTATTTTTAAAAACTTTGTTTTTTATTATTTTATTCCGTATTTTTATATATTTAACGTTTTTAATATATAATAACTTTCATTATCGAAGTCTTACGTTCATGTAACATTTAAAGCATTATCATTGTTTATGTTTTTATACATCTTATTATTCTTTTTATTTTTTTCTTATTGTTATTGTTATATATTTAGTTTTTTTTTTAAAGTTTGGCTTCGAATATTTGACATAAATTTGAGCCTAAACTTTATCATATAAAAAAAGTATTCCGCGGAAACGTGCGGGTACAATAACTAGTTTAAGTATATATAGGTAATTTGTTCTAGTCCCTGATTGACCAGTTAAGCGGTGACTTTTTTGTTAATGGGTCTGGGTAATTCTGTTTGTTGGCCGTGAAAAGAAAATTAGAAAAGAAATGTTTTGGTAGAATACAATTGTAATAGATTGAAACCCTGCCTGCCTGTCTTTGTGATTTTTTGTTGTTCTTTATGGAATACAATGTAGGGATTAATCACGGGAAAACTAACGTACTTTTTTATTTGTATACGGTTGTCCATTATATTTTTTTATTGATGAGGTTTATCCACATACTCTTTTTTTTTTGTACACGGTTGACCAATATTACCGACTATCACGGGTAAACCGGTCAACTTTGGGTCAACCGTGTACAAATAAAAAAGTATGTGGGTAAACCTCATCAATAAAAAGTATGATGAGCAACCGTGTACAAATGTAAAAATACATTGGTATTTTCGTGATTAATAAAAAAAATAAGTAGTGATGTATGGCTAAAAAAAATATCTTATGGATGATCCCGCATACTTAATACATGCGAATCTTTCTTACTAAAAATGGACTAACAACCAAATATTTCATACGAAACCCAAAATACAAAAATTTTGAACATTTTGACGTTGTGGATTTTGCATATCATTGCAACCCAATAATAATGAATGTTGGTGCCCGACCTCAAAACTTGTTTTTTCTTTGTAACGAGGTCGTAAGACCCAGTGCGTTGTACGTTCGGGATGAATTATATTATTTTCATTTTTAACGTGTGGTTTAAAAATGATCTATATTAGAATGATGTTAAGTTGTGTGTAAGAGTATAGTTGTAATATGGACATAATTATGAAGATAGAATGTAAGGAAACAATTGACAATATAATATATAGATGTGTTGATTAAAAAGTACATGTTTACGAACGTCGATTAAAATTGGATTAATCACGAGAACACCAATGTACTTTCCCATTTGTACACGGTTGCCCATTATACTTTTTTATTGATAAGGTTTACCCACATACTTTTTTTTTGTACACGGTTGACCCAAAGTTGACCGGTTTACCTGTGATAGTCGGTAATATTGGTTAACCATGTACAAAAAAAATAAGTATATGGGTAAACCTCATCAATAAAACAGTATAATGGGCAACCGTGTACAAATGGGAAAATACGTTGGTCTTCCCGTTATTAATCCCTACAATGTAAAATGTTTATTTTTCATGAGATGTAAAATGTAGCAAGTTATGTAGACTAAGAAATCGGCGAGTGTCAGATGGCTGTTAATTTGCGGTTACAATGTATTTCATTCAGTCGTTATAACTATATATTAAGCTGTTACGTTGCTAACACAGTCTTAGTCGTGAAACTGATGTAATTGTTTGTTAACTCGTTAATATAACTAAAGGAGAAAGTCGATGTTTGCAAAAACAGCTCAACCAAGTATCGATGTGGTCATGTGGATACCTTATTGACTTGCATAATATTGAATCAAAATCTGTAAACATATAATCAAGTAGGCTCAACAATTTAAATTGCCAACTTTAAAAGTTTAGCAATTCATAAATGGCTCTGATAAATGTGTTCTAAATTAATTAATTTACAATGCTGTTCAACAATGTATTTGATGATCAATGCTTTTCAAGTGTTCAAGAAGGATATGTAACTTCATAACATTTGTACTACAGTGTATTTTTATATCCATGAACTCCAACTGTATTTGTATTTCCATGAACTCCAACTCCTGGCATCTCGCTAGTGCATTTCATAATAAAACTTTTGAATGTTCAAAAAAAAAACAAAACATTTGTTCCAATTCAACACGTCTGTGTATCGGTTTGCATTTTTCATTTGTACGTGTTGGTGTAGTTTTTAGCTAGGAAGGGCTGGAATTTTTTTTGTTTTAGTTACTAGGCATAGTCGGCTTTTATACGTGAGTTAGGCGGTCGTCTAAGGCCTCCACATATTAAAGGCCTCCAATTTTTCCAGTTTTCGCCTTTTCAGGCTTAGATATCGACTGTTTTTGACTTATATTTAAGTTTTTCTAACCAGGACTTGCAATAAACGAGTATTTAAGGCTCAGGTTAAGCATTTTAAAAATAGGTTTAATAACATATAATCATATAAATAGAATGGTGTTCATTAGTTAGTGTTTTGTCGTGCTCACAAAGCCTCAATTAGTCAATTACATGTTCAAGAAAATAATTTCTATTACTCACTATTGGTTATTTGTTGGATATTTTGATTATTTCTGTATAGGGTGGACCATTATCTTCAATAGGCTAACATTACTTGATATTACCAAATAATTCATTGGAGTAGATAATTAAATTCCATAAAAAACGACTTGATCGAGCACATATGGCAAAAATTTGCAACTGATAGATAACTATGTAAATTTTCAGTTCGAGTACTACATTTATCTTATTTTTGAGTTAAGATTGTAAAATGATGTTTTAATTTTGTTCAATATATGTTGATGAATGTGAAATATTTTAAGAATTTAACTATTTTTTATTTTTTATGATAAAATAAATTAATTTTTTGTTATATAAAAAGTATTTATTTTATTAAAAAAATACTTGAAATTAAAAAATAATAATTATGATACATTATAATGTATTAAATTAATAGTTTGTTTGGGTTGTTGATGAGAGTGTAAAATTTGATTTTTGTTGGGTTGGGTAAATATATGAGAGAGAAAATAGTTTTTTAATCAATAGTATTGTTGGGTTGGATTGGGTTGTGAATGGGGATAGCCTTAATATTAAAACTATGAATTTATATGACTTTTTCATCTTTGGAACGACGTCAAGAAACCTGACAAATTTTGAATAAAAAAGATAACTCTCAAAGCCGTCTTTCACGGGTTTTGGTCTCAATACCGTCTTCGATGGTGGGGGAGGTTGTAGGGCTATAAACGAACCGAACGAACATGAACGAAACCTTGTTCATGTTCGTTCGTTCATGAACACAAATGAACGAACGCTAATGAACGAACACAAACGAACCACATATTTATATTTTAAGTATTTTTTTTTAAACTTCTTCTTAAATAATTAGATAGTAATAATATATATATATATATTAAAAAATATATATATATATATATATATTTAAACTATTTATTATAGTCTTGTTGATTATGTGTGTGTGTGTATATATATATATATATATGTAAACGAACATAACGAACAAATGTTCACGAACATAAACAAACTATTGTTCACGAACGATGGTTCATGGACATAAACGAACGAGCGTTCACAAACAGATTATCGAATGTTCATGAACGTAAATGAATGAACGAGAGCTTTGTTCATGTTCGTTCATTTAACTAAACAAACGAACACGAACGAACTTCCCGCTGAACGGTTCATGAACTGTTCGTGAATTGTTCAGTTTGTTTACAGCCATAGGAGGTTAAGATTTAGACAACCTTACACCTACCAAAGGTAGAGAGACTGTTTTCAAGTTCTATCAAGGACTTCCAGCCTTGCTAGGCATTGAGATCAAACCCTTGACTTCTGTCTCCATAAATAAGAGTTCTAACCCTGATCCAACCATTTGGTTTTTTAAAAAGTTGAATAAATATTAGCTAATCAATCCGGGTTCAACCTGACTATTTTAATAAAATTTTTGCTAAGAGTTACGTGTAACCCACATATATCCCGCATATATTTCTCGCCACTCCCACCATTTTCTCTCAAAGCTACATCTTCCATCCAGCAGTCGAGTTCTTTCTTGATGTTCATTTCAATTTCAATTTGACTATTCAAATGCTAAGTGGCTTCTTTCTTTGCACATTCTCACCCGTTCATTTTCGATTTTTCTCTTATCATTTGCATCTTAGAAATGAATGCAGATTCATTTGCATTTTTATCATCCTTCCATTGCATAATCAAATTAATGATGTTGTTGCATCTTTGTTTTTGTTAGACAGCGATCAAAAAGGGGATGATAATTTGATGCGTTTACTATGACGATGCATGTTTGTTTACAATTCATATCATATTTAGACACATCCCAAATTAAATCAAAAAGATGAAAAAGTGATTAAATGATGAAGTTATATTTAAAAGTAAAATGTTGTGTCTATTAAAAGATTTTTTAAATAGGAAAACGCAAGTAGATAGTTGTAAAAGATTAAAAAAAAATGCATTTATATAATTATTCTCTCCGTCCCATATTAAATGTTCAATTTTGACTTGTTAAGTCTTCTGCTTTAAACTTTGACTGTAAAAATATTTGTCTATATTATATAACACTTCATATATAATATATGGACGGATTGAGTTTTCAATGTACTTTTCATCGATATAAGTTTTGTCAACTATTATATAACACAAAAAAAGATATTTATAGTCAAAGTTGCAAGCAGAAGACTTGACAAGTCAAAATTGGACATTTAATATGTGACGAAGGAGTATATGTTTAGGATGCTTAATTTTAGGATGGCTTATGTAAAAACTTGTTCCATGTAGTGATAGATAATAAAGAAAAGCTTTTGATGAAGGGGGAATACTGATAAAGTGAAAAAATATTGAGGACCTGTTTTGTAATTTACTCGTACATGACACATGTATGAACTATGAAGGGATCTCTAAAATTGAAATAAGGACCAATAAATGAGAAGCACACGGATCATGATCTGACGGACAAAAAAGAAGCTGGGGTCATAATCCAAGGGCTAAAAAGGTTATTATTCAGCCACTTTAAATGAAATAAGGACCAATAAATGAGAAGCACACGGATCATGATCTGACGGACAAAAAAGAAGCTGGGGTCGTAATCCAAGGGCTAAAAAGGTTATTATTCAGCCACTTTAAATGAAAAAAGGACCAATAAATGAGAAGCACACGGATCATGATCTGACGGACAAAAAGAAGATGGGGTCGTAATCCAAGGGCTGAAAAGGTTGTTATTCAGCCACTTTAAATGAAAAAAGGACCAATAAATGAGAAGCACACGGATTGTGATCAGACGGTCAAAAAAGAAGCTGGGGTCGTAATCCAAGGGCTAAAAATGTTATTATTCAGCCACTTTAAATGAAAAAATGACCAATAAATGAGAAGCACACGGATCATGAACTGACGGACAAAAAAGAAGTTGGGGTCGTAATCCAAGGGCTAAAAAGGTTATTATTCAGGCACTTTAAATGAAATAAGGACCAATAAATGAGAAGCACACGGATCATGATCTGACGGACAAAAAAGAAGCTGGGGTGGTAATCCAAGGGCTTAAAAGGTTATTATTCAGCCACTTTAAATGAAAAAAGGACCAATAAATGAGAAGCACACGGATCATGATCTGACGAACAAAAAAGAAGCTGGGGTCGTAATCCAAGGGCTAAAAAGGTTATTATTCAGCCACTTTAAATGAAAAAATGACCAATAAATGAGAAGCACACGGATCATGATCTGACGGACAAAAAAGAAGCCGGGGTCGTAATCCAAGGGCTAAAAAGGTTATTATTCAGCCACTTTAAATGAAAAAAGGACCAATAAATGAGAAGCACACGAATCATGATCTAGCCGGGGTCGTAATCCAACGGCTGTTTTCAATCGTTTTCGTCTGAACTTTTTTCTCTCCCACTTCTTTTTTCTGATATTCTATCCCTATATATATGTAATAATAAAATAATGTAATATCATCAAAACCCACCACCTACATACAACAAATTTGATCTCTCTCTCACACAAATTTGAGATGGAAAATTTTACTACAGCCGATCTTGCAAAAGCGAGGCAGAGTATGACGCTATCTCAAGTTGTGCCCTCCATGACGAACTTCCTTCCCGTAGGTGGAGGCGTCCAGCGGCTTCCGGATGTATCAGTGACGACCTGGATAAACTTCAAAGGGTATGTGGATAACTTGGATGCCAGTGCTGTCTTCCATAGTTTGGAAGCGATTGTTTCTGGTTATTTGTTCTATAAAACCGGGATGAAGTATGCTGTTCCACCTTCGGAGCTGCTGATTACTGCTGGTTCGATTCTGTCAGTCACTCTTGAAAAGCATAACGGCATCTGAACTTTTCAAACAGATTGCAGCGGCGATCAAGCACATTTTTGATCTCCTCTCCAATGCGATGTGCCAGGACAAAATGGATCACCGTGGCCTCTATACTAAAAATTAGGGGAATTTGAGTTAGATTTCATGTTCTGTAACCATCCCAGTTTCCACTGTGAATAAAAATGAATTAGTTTTATCTTTGAATGCCTTTATCTTATCTCAAGTTGTAAGGTTAACATCAATGCTCATTGATTAGGGTTTTAATTAATTTACTAGACATTTATGATTTTACTCCTTTGTTATTGGTGGCATGATTGGGTAAATTGATTGCTTGTTATTATTACTGCTATAGATAGATATATGTAAAAACGTTAGGCAAGGCAGAGGTTCTAGTTGACTGCTTAGGAGGCTTTTGAGGAGCATGGCTTCCATTTTGCAACACTAAATATTTATCAAAGCCTCTCTCCCTTTTTCTCCAAACCACAACTCAAATACACTTGTTATTTATTCACCTCCCAAGTTCCAACTAATGGTTATTCACTTCAATCCATAATTATTTTGAGTGCCAACCAAGTGTTTGTTGAAATGTCAAATTTTATTTTTCTTTCTACGTGGTATAGTAAACACTTTAACGGATGACAGTTAATCTTTTAAGTTACAAGTAATGATGATTTGGTTCCTTGGTGTTGCTTTTATGATCGTTCAATGTTTTGTTTTCTCAAATGGATGAGACTGGCGAGTGAAACAGGCCGGTAACATACCAGTGAGGCGGTTTCCAGGAAGTGAGAGGTTAGACGGATTTAAAACCAAACAAATCTGTTCAGTATAACTATAAACTATACGACTAATTGCATTCAATCTATCTTCAGGACATCATGAAAATGTAGGCAACTCTATGTAGATTTTCATGTAAAGGGCAACTGAATTTTGTTCACTGGTTTCTTTAACCACTTATAGGTTGCTCTCCTGCCGACAAACTCAGCCTCTGACCAGGATTCAGACTTGCTCTTTTCATAAGTGTTAAATGTTGCATAATCCATCGGTAAAGAGTTGTTATCCAATATATATTAGTGGTGTGATTAGTGTGCTTGCAGTCCCTGTTGTGTTTGCCTTATCTGTCATCATAGAGAATTTTACCCTTCTGGAATCATATATAAGTAGGCCTTTACATGATGCTACTTGATTGGATCATGCAACGCTTAACGGCCGTGACAAATGTGAATGAGGGTATAAGCAACCCTCTTTACAAGAAGCCGCTTGGTCAGGTGGTGTAACGCCAACGCCTAATGGTGGCAAATGTAAAAGACGATATAAGCAGCAGCCCTTTTTACATTTAAATGATACAATTCTGATGTTGATCAAATGGCTTAGCTATAACCCTTTACATCAAGAGACTTAAGATAATATCCTGCAATTTGATCCTTTTTATTCCAAAAATCTGTGTATATTTTTTGTTGTTCTAAACCCCATGTACCGGCCTTTCTTATTTAACATTTGTATCGGAGGATTGGACACATGAAATCATCTGTCATATGCCATTACTTTGAAGTCTCATTTTATTGTTCTGAAAAGCTGGTTTATAATCAGTTATCTGAAGTGATCCATGCTTTATCCGGAAGTTGTAGTATGTCAATTGACATATTCTCATTTTGAAGCAAGTATAAACCTGTTATTACCCACAAAGATCTTGAGCCTTATATTCAAAGAATTGCTTACAATTCTTATAGGAAAACCAACCACCACTACACATTAAGGTATACATATATATTCTAGCTGCTAGATATCATATTTCGTCATAGGCCGGCGTTTTATAATATACTGTCATGTATTGTGTTTATGTTTATGTTTGTTTATAGTTCAGAAAGACCAAAAGTACTCAAGGGAAGCCAACATTTGTACCTTATAATGCTGAATTGCCCGAAATAACAATGAAGATTTATCGCACCTCTTTCGCGTATAGAAACAGGTATGATCTGTGAAAATAAAAAATATGTCCCAATATTAATAATCTTTTAAGTAAAAAATATGTCCCAAAATAAAAAAAAAATATCGCACTTCTTTCGCTTATCCAATGGCATAATTTTTTTTTGTTGTTTTAACACTATTCTTTTAGTAACCAAACATTAATAATCTTTAAGCATTCCTACTTAAAAGACGAGAGTTGGTTAAATAGGTGAGTAGGTCGGTAAGGCTGTAGAGACATCTGTGAAAGTAGGATTTTGCATAATTAGCATAAGCATATTACATAAGTAAAACCCTTTCTTTGAGTCCGTTGTTTATAAAGTAGGTTTCAAATATACTTTTTATGATGTACTATTTTATATTTATATGTATAAGTATACTTAATATACTTTAAGGTGATGATGATAGCCTGCATGCTCATAAAGGTTGTCCATCAAATCGTTGCTGGAGCACTAAGGGATGTACCACCATTTGTTCTCACCCACTGAGATCAACCCAACCCTACTTAGTGCTGGTGCACCACAACAGCCAAAGAACAAGCTAGACGGTGCGTCTTTGTCACGGTTTGCTAATAGACTCACCATAAAGATACAAATCTGATTGCGGTAGTTTTGCTAATACAACCTTTTGAATTTCTTTTGTTATGATCTTGCATCATAGGTTCTGTTTGTTTGATGGTTCCCCATGATAATGTGATCCATCAAGTTTTTAATATTGCTTTAATTCTCTTAATGAAAAAGAATGGTACATTGGCACGATATGAATTATTCCAAGTAAACCATAAAGGCATTTTTTTTTGTTTTTACTGCAGATGCTTAAGTTAGAGGAGCAACAATGGTGATCACAGTTCCCTGGGAAAAATTGAAAGACTGATACGGCTCAGGGAGGCTCATGCCTGGATACGATTCTCAGAATGGATTGAATAGGAATAACAATTTTCTTTTGGTATCTCTCATAGTAAGCTGTCCAAAATGTTCGATTTAGGAGCCATAATGCATCAAAATTAAAGGTAACAAAAATGGATTTTGAATTTTGACCCATTTAGTGTGAACCCGAAAACTTATCGGTGACTAAAGTGTATATCCATTTTGAAATATGTGTTATTTGTAACCAGCATGTGATTGGTGGGAGTGGAATTGATGATCAAAACATCAAATGGAGTTTGAGTTTTCGATGAGACCACATTTCATTGGTGAATGGTGAGTTTGAAGTTTTTCTTTCTAGTGGTTATGCACTTAGCTTATGATAAAACTATTGATTGAAGTACATTTGTTATTTCTATTGAAAGGGTTGTTCCAACCTACTCAAGAAAAAAACTGAAAACATATAAGGGACATTTTGTTTTGCTTTTAATTAGAGACATGAAAAGCCTTACAAAAGAAAAAGAAAATTTTGAAGCATGCCTCTCACACTTCCCCATCTCAACATCAGTTCCATTTCAATTTTGGGACTCATACCTATTACCTCACACCCATATATAAAACCCTTTTTAAACCTATCTTAATCTAAGTTGTTCAGCCCACGTGAAGATGCGTACCGTGTCGTTAAAGCCTTTGCAGCAAAGGGGGAATGGATGAACATGGAATTAAAACGCTATACACTATTGCTGGTAATCTGGTATGATTTGAAATTTGATTATTATTACCTTTTTTAATGGTTTTATATTATGCATTGTCATCTAAATATCGTATGGTCACTAATGAGTTCTTTGATATGAAATATTTATTACCCTAACAAAGTTGTTGATGTTTACTGAGTTTTATAATTAACTTAAAAGAAGGATAATTAGATGGTCTTATTTAGTTAAAAGAAAAGGATAAAGTAGTTGGTCTTGGCTTATCTTTAAATAAATTGCTCTGTAACAGGTATGCAAATCTAATTACTCGATTCTTAAATACTCAAATAATGAGAAGCAGCTTTTGTTTATCCACTTATTAAAAACCGACTATTTTCTTGCCATGCGTAAAGCTCGACCCAAATCGCCACCAACACCTTCTATTAGTCATCAGTTCATCACCCTATTGAGATCACAATATGATGGCATCTACCTGTGGGTGTTTGTCGTGTGATTTGGGTCTATTTATTATATATAATATTTCAATGTTGCAATTATATGAACCAACCCATAGGACCTACAGATTTTATCCATATTTACATGGATCGTGGTTCTTGCTAGAAAATCCCTAATCATTATTCATTTACTCTTGAATGAGTTGATTTGGGTTCTTCTATAACGGCTGAAATGGGCAAAAGGGGTACCTTAAATGGTGACTATGTGAAGCTTGGTCACCATGCTGTCATGCGGCTCTATCGAGTATGGCATAAGTATGATAGATCTTCAAGAAAGCTCATTTCAAACCCAATGTTCTTTGGGAAAAGGTGAGCACTTGCTGACACCTACCTATTCCAAAAAACTACAATCTTCCTTTTGATAACCATAGCTGAATAGTTAAGAAATATAGTTTGATCTCCTATCCATCTAGAAAGGTTGCTTATAGTAAAGAAATAGTTATATTCTTTTTTTAAATATTCCACTTGCTCATTAAAATTATGAGAAGATATACTTTTAGTCCATTTTTAATTGCACGTTGCTCATTTCATACATTTGTTGTAAACTTTCAGTAGATGAGATGCTTACCAGTGGTCCAGTATGATTTCAGTATAGTTAACGATCATGAATTATGTAGGTTTAATATATCCGCGAGGATGGGGGTTTAATGTTCCACTTGTGGCTGTTGCATCTATCTGCAATCCATGGGATCTTCTCAGCTTTTGGGAGTCTGCAGTTAGTTTATGTGACTGTCTATATGACCAACGATAAATGAACTTACAGAATTAGGACTGATACAAAATTTTAAATTACATCACTAATGGACATGACGACTTGATAAAGTGAATGACTTGATGTATTGTTTATGTTTCTATATTTGACTTTTTAAAATTGTTTTGCTTGGTTACATGATATAAAATGAATGACTTGATATAGTTCATGTCGCAGAAAGATCAAACATATCGTTCTAGAAACTACACAACATGGAGGACATATTGCTTCTTGTGAAAGAAAGTCTGGGAAGGATTTGTGGTAATATCTTCTCATAATTTTAATTATATTTTCCTTTCACTGTTACCTTTTGTTAATCCCTCTCCGTGAACAATGTAATTAGTTAATGCGGTGCTTATATATGAGATTAATATGAAAAAAGTTCATGCAGGCCAAACCTGACCCAATAAGTATTCGTTTTGACCCGTTACCCAACCCACTTATCTTGCCACCTTTAATTCTAACATGTTACTGTTGATTTTATGAGCATACAGTCCAAGAGGTTGTTGTTTGGTCTTTACTGACTCCATCTGTTCCTTAATTTGCATATTTAAATTCCAAAGAACCAATCTCACAAGCTTTGGCTGATACGAAGAAATTTGAGACCGGCCTACGAGTTTCATGATTTAACTTTCAACTTAGTGTCCGAGCTTACCTATTTGGTTTCCTTTTTCGTTCTCATTCTTGTGTTTTTGTTTAGGGAGACATTATTACAAGCCGACACAGTAGATTAGACATTATAACAAGCCAGCGTAACCCACTTGCCTTAGTTTAGCTTTTCTGTTTTCTGGGTCTTATTTATATTGTTCTACTCTCATGCAGACCATAGATGGAATATAAGTTTGTTTGTAAGGAGGTGAGGACATTAAATGGAAACGGAAATTCACCATGACCGCAAATTAGTCTCCTGTAAAGCGGGGATCCAACTTGAGATGATGTATCCATATGCGGTTTTTTTGGACTTGATCGAATTGAGAGAATTAGAGATCTGAAAGTTAAAATTTGGGAAGTCATTCCAAGAAGACCCCATCTTTAGAGAGATCAATGTGATGCTTACATATGACAACAATAATCAGGGCTGGGCAGTGGTATGGCATGGCCTGATAGAAGATGACTCAAAGAGCTTGACTAATTGGGTGAGGGTGGATGACTCTCTTAAAGAGCTTCACTATTCTTTCTACTCCTTCTCTCTCTCTCTCTCTCTCTCCTTCTCTCTCTCTCTCTCTCTCTCTATATATATATATATACACACACATATATTATATATATGCTCCGATATATGTGAGAGTTAAGTGTCTAGATTTTTATTAAAAGCGTTTTGAGTTTCCCTACTCATATTCAAATTCAAAATTCGGAGATCTTGTTGTCTGTAGCTTCACCAGTAAAGTTATCCGGGTGCACTGGCGTAACTGTAGTTTTAAAGCCAGGCACATGTTGCTGAAGCTGCAGGTGCTTCAGCAATCCTTATTATAACAACCAGTTGGGTACGGCCTTTTGCTTGCCTTTTCTTCATTTCCTTAGTTGTACGTTCAAGGTTTAGATGAAGTATTTCTTTTCCTGTCAAAACGAACATGATATCCTTCTACAATCTACAAAAATCTTTAAGATGACGTGCCAAGTAGATGAGTCTGATGTTGTTATTTTCATACCCGCAGTGATGCTTCCACAAGATGCTGGTGCGAGCTTGAAAAAGGATCTCCAAAACAAGTTAGATGGTAGGTGTAACAATTATTTATGTTTTTAAATTGGCAGGTCCTTGTTTTTTTGCCTGAATTTTGAGAAAATTGTTAGTATGGTTGCATATGACTATTGCTAGAGGGGGATCGATTATTAGAATTCCTATCTATTTTATTCAAGATATACTTTTTGGCCTCAGTTTATGTGCAGCCATACACTTCAAAGTTCAAAGTGCCTGCTGTAAATGGAAGTATCGCCACTTCAATGTATAGAAAGAGAAATCATCGATCTTGTGTCACAAATCAAAATCAACTACCTGCTGTTGGAAAAATATCCCAATTACATAAAATGATGATTGATGCTAACATGCTAGTATATATATATATATATATAAGCCCAAATAAAATTATTTGCGGCGTTTGATGATGATCTTTGCTAAATTAGGTGATGAACAACGCTGAAATTGTATCAAGTCTCTGGATATCATTTGTTCTTCATCCGCAGTAAAGATATTGTTATGAACTACCATCACTTTCTTCAACCTAAATGACTTGGATATGACCAGCTTCAAGAATTCCTCAAGATTTTCCAACTTGAAGCCCGATGAGTAGTCTTCCAGAACAAAAGGACGCATAGAAAATATGTTGTGACATAACTGTTCATTAATTAATTGTAGCATATCAAGTCAGAAAACATATATGTCATAAGCGGCCGAAACAATAATTACCATGTCAATAACATATGCATATATTTACATACGTATGCTGATATATAATTTCTTTAGATTTGGGAAGCTCTTGATCAAATGAAGGATAGACGAAAAATGATGTTTATGCATAAGGTACACACCCAAGCTTAGTTCTTTGAGGTGGAGTAGAGAAACTAGAAGCTTGTGTGGCATACCACAACGAACAAAGTACTAATTTAACAAAACAAGAATAATTAATTAGCAAACATATATCAATTGAGTAGTAGTTTAGATGAGATAGAACTTTGGGCTTAAATATTTATAATATTTTACGTACCCCAAAATAGAATTCTGAGAATGCCAGAAACTCAATTGAAGGCTGCAGACATTCCAAAAGCTCAACGATTGTGACCTCTTCTTCCCTAATATATTGGTTAAATCCAAGCTGCATGCACGCACGAAATAAATACTTGTACTAGAATTATAGGTGCTTGATTACTATTTGAAGAAGAATTCAAATTAACTTAATATCACCAAATAGAGTTGCTTAAGTAGGGGGCAATTAGTAAGGATAGACTTAAGCGTCTTGGCATAGATCTGAACATTGTCAAACCTCAAGTACGTCAGCTTACTCAACTGATCATGGAATGTTAATGGAGTCTCGAAATAACAATTTGTGAGACATAAGCGTTGTAATCCTTTCAATATCGATAAAACCAAAGAACTCGGCATCCTGTAGTGTTTGACTGCATTAGTATTAAGCAAGGTGAAGCTCTTCAATGTATTGGTCCTCGAAAGGTAAAGAATGATTTGGTCAAGATTATTATGAACCCCATCATTTCTTGGGTCTATCTTGACAGACAAAGTAAAATCCACTAGGGGACCATTGTGTAGCAGTAACACATGGAAGATGGCATTCACAAACTCATCTTTACTATAATAAAACGCTCGATTGTCAGGATCATCAAATACGATTACCGGTGTATTTGCCCACAAATACCTCCACTTTCGTGACAAGATGCTGGTCTTCACTAAATCTCGGGCCCGCAAATGACACAGAATCTTTTCAGTGATAATGTCTGGATGAAGGTTGCTGATTATATCCAAACCTCCTCCTAAGCATTCACTTTCTTTCATCTTTCTTGCCGGAGTTGGATGATACATGGCTGCAATGTGTGTAGCATTAATAATACAAACCCATATCCATTTTGTTAATTAATTAGCTGATCGATGGAAAACATTATGTATTCCTAATTTTCACACTAAATAAACTTTAGTTAATATATTGTTGCGTCCTAACAAACCATAAACCATTAATTAACAATTTATATAACCTGTCATAGAATTTACCTTGATTGATGATGTATGTGCATTCGATCACCCACTTTAGCAGGATTTGTTCTTCACATCTTTACTCAGTTTTCTACCGAGTATTTATATTGGCTTTTAGATCAAATTGTTAATAAATAAATAGTTTAAAAAAAAAAAACATATGGTATTTAGTAAAATTTGAGCGAAAGTTGTGCTCCTTCAAATGACCAAATCATGTTGTTCCAAATATCTCTCTCACTGTTTAAATTACCGGTACGTACCGGCTGGTATTACCCGGAATACTGGATACCGGGTGGTACCCTAGTACAACTATCCCGGTATTTTGTCCGGCATTTTTACTATTCAATACCGGCCAGTATTTCCGATATTACCGGAATGAGAATACCGGTATTTTGAAAAAAAATTTAAATTATTTTATGATAGTTTAATGTTATGTTCTGTTATTTGTAAACTTTAAAACTTATACTTTGTTATAAAATACCTGTTTGGTATTATTTTTGACAAGATTGATCTTGTATTTTAACTATTTTTATTAAATTGTAACAAGTTTTGTAAGATTTTTATAAAAATAAAGATAAAAATTAAATTATCGTGTCAGTACCTACCGGCCGGTATACCGGTAATACTGTTACCGGGTACCGGACCGTACAACCAAAATACTGGTATTTAAAACATTGATTACATACCGGAAAAAGTTATAAGACTACCATGTTATAAAATTGACTTTTTATTTGTTTTTTTTTTTTAATTTGTTTTTTACTGTAATTTTTTTTTATATTTAACATATATTGTTAAGTTGAATTTTTAATTCACAGTATATATTAAAATTTTGTTTTTCCGCACGGATTTGACAAAGTTAAGGAACTTTGTATATACTTGGGATATTTTAGCAAAAAAAAAAAGTTTTCGAGAAAATGAAGACTAATTATTAGGGGTGAGAGAAATATTCGGCAAGTGATTTGGTCATGGTCAAATTAAACTTCGGAGTAATCACCTAAAATTCCATATATTTATTTGTACTTGATCATATACTTGAAAACCAAAAATCGCTATAAATTAAATGAGAGGGGGAAGTGATCGAAGAACAAATCTTAAAAGTTTGTGAAGGTACATAGTCTGACAAGTTTTAAATTAATGGTGTGTGGTTTTATTTGGAAGCAACAATACGATATGTTTTATGTATGAATTTGAATATTACTCGTAATTTAGACTGTACGTACGTAGAGATCGAGCAAAGCTTCTTATTTATCTTTTTTTTTTTTTTTAGAAGTATATTTCGTTCACAACAACACTACTCCGCGATTACAGAGTAGTAATACAATACAATTGAGTTCCAAGGGAGTTAGATTACAATAAAATTATTCCAATTCTCCCACGTAATAGACCCATTCTTCATCCTATTTTTGTACCATAAGAAACCTATAGATTTAATGTCATGAAAAACCTTTTCGCTACAAAAGTCGATCTTTTCAAAAACCTATAGCTTCTTATTTATCTCTTTTTGCTGTTTCTATACTTTGAGTTACATTAATAGACATATATATATATATATATTTGAAAAGTGAGAGGTGGTGTTATTATTCACCTACAAATTTTTTAATATATATGTTATCCAAAAGACAAATTAAACAACATGTTGATTTTGAATAAATGTTAAAAAACTATATATAATGTGATAGGGTTTCACCTAATTAACTTGGTTTGGGTGTATACACGGGTTCATAGTATAGACCCAAATGCTAGCTACGGAGTATATATATATCATATTGTCGATTGCAACTTTTTTTTCCCCAGATATATGGTTTGGGTAAAGTAAAAAACGGTAAACGGATTGGTCCATGCGACTGATCGAGTATATGAAGATAAAAGGGTAATGTAATATTTTAGGACTTAAATTATAAATGGGTAATGGATTAATTTAAGGGGTCTTTAATTAGATAGATAGATTGATCATTATTATTATTTTTTTTAACAGTTAATTAATCGGTATTCTTACGAATCACCATTGATTGATCGAATGGCATATGCATGCTAGAATTTTCAATTCCCTGCAGAATTGAAGAGATCGATGATGGAAGATCAAGGTGCGGATATAATAAGCAAACTTTCTCATGAGATAACCGGAAAGATTCTAAGTTTTTTACCGATTCGAGATCTAGTGAGGACGAGCATCTTGTCGCGGAAGTGGAGGTATATGTGGGCAGACACTCCTGTAATTGTGGTCGATGATGAGAAACCGTTGAAAAGTACGAGTAGATATTTTTCAAAGTACAAGCTTTTCAATATTATATGTCATGTTTTATTGCTACACAAGGGTCCTCTTGTCGAATTTACTTTGTCTGCCAAATATCATTATTATCCTCCAATTTTGGATTCTCATCTTCATCAAATAATTCATCATCTTTCGAGGAGGAGCAATACATTGAAGAGCCTCAATTTACTTAATCGTCCACACCAAGGCTACAAGATGCCAAGTTCATCAATTTTATCACTGATCCAAGGAGGGTTAGAACACTTAGAACTATCAAATTGTGAATTTGAGCCAGCTGCTCCATTATCAACATTTCACGATCAGTCGTTTAGTAAGCTGTCGTTCCTATGGTTTTTCGATGTTAAGATTGATGCGAAGATGCTTGTGTGTTTCCTCACTAATAGCCCGTTACTTAAGCAATTATATTTGGTAACGTCCATCACTATATAATCTTTTAGGTTAATGATGTACTAAACTCTAGTTCAAGTTAACAAAAAAGTACCTTAATCTTGCAGCTTGGATGTAACGACTATAATTATTATTATATGAGAAAATACAAACTTATACTTGTTGAGTTTTTGGAGTGTCTTCCTTCGGTTGAGATTTTGGAAATCTCATGGCAATATATGAAGGTATTATACTTGATTAAGCTTAATTAATTTATTTTATTTTATTTTTCTCATATAAAAAACTACTAATATGTTTGCTAATCGATCTGTTTTTGTCATTTGTTAAAGTACTTTGTTATGTGTGGTATTCCACACAAGCTCCCGGTTTCCGCAGTTCACCTCAAAGTACTAGTTTTGGGTGTGCGCCTCACGGAACAAGTTGAACTTCCGGCTACCCTTTGTTTGATCGAGAGCATCCCCAATCTAAAGAAACTTTGTATCAACGTATGTAAATTAATAATACACAGTGACATGGTAACTCTTGAGTTTTCGCTTGGTTATGATATATATGTCCTCGATATGATCTAACTTGATATATATAACTACACTCTAATAATGGAGGTACAGATAGGTTTTGTGTGCTTGCGTTGTTTTGATCTCCGATACGACTACTACTCGAGCTTCAAGTTGGAAGAATTGGAGGTGAGACATTTCGGTAACTCACCTATGGAGATGGCATTGTTGAAGCTACTCGTATCCAAGTCATCCATGCTAAAGAGAGTAATACTAGTGATGAACGACTCTTGTTCTTATGATAAACAAGAAACGATCCACAGAGACTTGGTACATTATCTCCCATTAGCAAATATCATCATTAAACGCCCAAATTAGTTTTATCGAGATTAATTATATATGTTGTTATCGTACTTTTAATGAATGGTTATGTCATGAATCAAAGTAGCTTTTCATTCTATTTCATAAGATATATTTTCCTGCAAAAACTCTACCTCCTTTAACAATTTCAAAAAGCTCAGAAAAAAATTATATACGGAATAGAAAGATTCTAACCCCCAAGTAAAGAAATGTTAAGTGGGTTTATAAGTCCGCTCTGCGGGCTTCAACTATCGTGTTTACGTACACGATTATGTTCAAATTTTGCGATATAAAACAAAAAGACCAAGCAAGTTGACGTGCACCCTGTCTTGACCAAGAGTCCAAGACAAGCCACCTTGCGGTCATATTTATTTGGTACAAATCTCCCAATAATTATAAAATAGGGCTTGAAAAGATTTTTTAAAAAAAGGCTAAACCCTTGAATGAAAAAATTTATTGAATTGTAACCTTAGGATCAAAAGATGACATCATGTGCCTTATTTAGCACAATTTAAAAATTAGTTAATACTTTAATAAATAATAACGAAAATAACTATTGTACAACTACTAATTAAATTAACCCCCTTTCATACTTTCTTAATTTATTCAATTCATTCAGTATTCTTTTAATTTTAATTCATTGAAATGTCATGTAACACATATATTATAAAAATTCAATTCATTCATATCTCCTTCTCATATAACATATACTCCGACTACAAAAATATATTTCTACACAACTTGCCTGTCTATCAATATATATATATATATATATAACAATGTCTTAAATTCATTCCTAAACAAATAGGAACCTTTAAATGAATTTCATCTTTGATTTAGAACCATTAGATCAAATTTAATTATTTAATCTTTATTAAATGACAATATTAATATTTGTATTTTATATGATTAGTCAGGATATATCCCTCTTACATATATACTTTTAATAATATAAAATTAAAATACGAAAGTTATAAAAAAAAATTGCTACTTTGTACTTGACTTTTATGTTATGTTATCTGATTAATACTATCTACTTTGACAATAAAACTTTAAAATTTGTCTAGCTTTGTCCTCATGCATATTTTTTATACTAAAAATTATATATATGCCATAAATATATTATCCTATTTATGTTTTTTATGATATATTAATCAAACTATTTATTTATTTTTTCAAATTTTACATTGTTTAATTTTGGAAGCTTTTATTAAACATATCATATAATATTATTGTTATATCTCGTTCTTAGATCTAAATTACACATATGTATGGCATGAAACTTCGACTAATTTCAAAAAATCCCAAATAATCCATCTCACAAATATAAGAACTAAGACTCAAAGTCAATGAGTCTAATCAATATCAAAGACTTTACTAATGGACATCCAGCCCTTGTACTATATGTTATATTGATTTATTGCTATTTTAATATTTTTATTACATTGTATCATCAAGTATTGTTTTAAAATGAATCATTTTAAATCTACCAATATATCATATAGCATCTTATATAAAAGATGATTTTAAATTCACTTTTAAAAAATGAAAGCCATTTGATAATTTTTAATATGAAAATATAAAAAACTGGTGTAATATTGGACTTAAGATTTGGTAACTTGACATTTTTAATCTCTAGAAATATTCTCTTATTTTATTTAGTCCATTTCATATCGTAGATCCCAACTATGCAAAAATCCCTATTCATACATACAAATCTCTATCTACCTATTTACTTATAAAAACAAAGGTTTATAATACAACCTTTTTGTTTAGATTTTGCAATTTTTTAAAAATTATTTACTATATCACATGTTTTTTTAAAGTGCGTCCACATTTAAAATGTCGTATCAATAATTAAATTGTTTTAGAATATTTCATGACTATTATTTTCTCATATAATTATATTTCAAAAGTATAACAAAAAGTTATGATAAATCGTCATCAAATATATGTATATGCTATTAAAAAAACAACTATTCAAAATGTCATGTTGCTTTACTAAATGTCATGTTACTTTATTAAATAGATATACATACTCTAAACTTAAATTAATAGTTAAATATTTGATTTTGTATAAATACAGAAATAATATGTTTGTGAAAGATTTATTATTACACTAAATAAATATGTTTCATCTAAATTTATTTTTAGATCATTTTTATACATATATAAAACCAACAAATTCTACTAATTGTATATAATAAAATCCATTTTCAAACAATAACATCATCATTTTTAGCAGACAACATCTAAATTTAATTTTACACCATCATTATATAAAGATATTTTATTTTATATCTATCGTACTAACAATTTTTGATACAAATTATTTTAATAATAGTATGTCTTACTAATAACTATTAATTATTAATTATATTATTATAAAAATTTAATATGTTTATTTCATGTATTACGCGAGAAAATAATCTAGTAAGAAAACAAAAAATGAAAAAAATAGTTCTAGCTGGTCTAATATCGTCGTCTGAAAACAATGGGTCAAGAACATATATATGACTAGATTTAAGAAGTTCTCAAACCTTTTTTAAGTATATTGGTATATTTGAATATTTTGTACTACGAAAATCTTTTAAGGCACTCTACATTCAAATAGCATATGACAGTGACAACCTGGATTGGTCTTTTTAAATATAGAAAAATTATATATTTTGAAATTATATGTGATGTTTTAAAGTTTAAGCCTTAATGCTTTGAAAATATAAACTTAATTCAATTTAAGATTTTATTAAAAGTTTTTGTAAAGATAAAAATAAAATTGACCACAGTTGACCCAAGACGGTCGAGTTTGACAAAAGTTGACCTGAGTCTTGAATATTGACCGAATTTTAGTCAAATGCAGCCGGATCCAGCACCTGAAGAAGTTGATTCCGAGTTTCTGACCTAGTCAGCCAAATTTTATAACAAAGACTATACTAATATGTATTGAGGGTGGAGAACGTATTCCGATTCATTACCAAATTATAAAATTTCAGTACTAATATGTATTAAGTTGAGGAACATATTCTTGTTTATAAAATTTGGATTAAAATCTTAAAAGTTGTGAAGTTAAGACCATATTAAAAACTTTATCTATTATTATTTTTAAAGTGTAATTCTTTTTGCCTTTCAAAATACTTAAGGGCATGTTTGGTTGAGAGAAATTCAAATAAATGAAAAGCAAAGAAATAAAATAGGGAGAAATGAAATTGATTGAGAATTTCAATAATTTCCTTAATTTGGTACAGAGAAATCCAACTAAGAAATGTACAGAAATTCGGTTATTGTGTTTGATTACAAAGTTAAAGAAATCATAATAAAATTTAATTACAATAATCTATTTATTTTTAGGGTAAATGGTCCGTACTGCAGACTTTACCTAAGTTTAGGTACTGCCACTTTAAAAAAAAGTTATAAATTAAACCTTTGAATTTAATAAAAATACATCCTGAATTTTACATAATCCCTTTGTTTTATCAGAGATAGATATTGGATGTTTTATCTAACCTAAACCCTTATTTTAATTATTTAAAATCCAAAATAAAGATTATACAAACATCACAAAATATGAATGTAATCTCATGTATAACATAATCCTTGTAAACAATTAAAAACAAAATAAAATAATTCTACCTTATCACAACAAGTCAATAAGCAAAGAAAATCCCCAAATCAAAAACCAGTGGTGAATGGACACCGTTGGGATCTATGTTGTTTCTTCTTGTATTAGTATTTACTATTATTCAAAGCAAACCTTGTTTTATTTGTAGTATAACCTTATTATGATTATGATGATGAGATTAGGGATGTGCTAAAAATCGCAGGACTTGGAAGAAAGCTTTTGATTTTGTAATAAATTTGTGTTCGTGACTTGATATTTTAAAACTCGTGCAATCATTTCAGTCCAAAGCTAATGGTTTTCTTGGTTGTTTTTCGAGGCCATAGTATGGTATAACCAATAGATCTGTGAAAAACAACAACCATGGTGGATAAAAAAGAAGTGGATGAAAATCTAGAAGAGAAAGTGAAATGAAAAAGAAAATAAGTAACCAGGGAAGGAAAGTAGAGAAAAAAATAATAATAATAACAAAAAATAATTATTTCAAAGGTGGATTATGTGGGTTAAAGGATGCTTTTAGTGGGCTCCAGAGCATCTGTACTTATAAATGGATCTCCAACTACTGTGTTCACGTGCTCCCAGGGGCTCAGGCAAGGGGATCCATTATCCCCATTCCTTTTTATTCTGGCAATGGATGCTCTTAGTTGGATGATAGATAGAGCCTTGGCTTCAGGATTCCTCCGCGGCATCTCATTACCTAATGGCGGCCCAACTATTTCTCATTTGTTATATGCAGATGATCTCCTTATCATAGGTGAATGGTCAAGTGTCAATGTGATTGAGTTAAAAAGATTAATGTGTTGCTTTTATATGGTGTCCGGCTTGAAAGTGAATTTGGAAAAAAAGTTTGCTTATTGGCATTGGAGTAGATGACACGGAAGCTGTTGCTATGGCTAAGGATGTCGGATTCAAACTTGGCAGCCTTCCTCTTGAGTACATAGGCTTTCCAATAGGAGCTAACATGTCGAGAGTTTCTAGCTGGCAACCAGTTATTAACTTATTTCATAACAGATTATCTAGATGGAAAGGAAGACATCTCTCATTTGGTGGAAGACTCACTCTCATTAAATCAGTGTTATCTAATCTGCCTTTATACTATTTCTCTCTTTTTAACGCCCCGAAAAAAGTGTTGGATACTCTAGAAAAGATTAGAAAAATTTTCTTTTGGGCAGGTGGAGACGAGAAAAGGAAGATTCATTGGGTTTCTTGGAGTCATGTCGTTGCTCCAAAGGATAAAGGTGGGCTCGGTATTAGTACTCTTGAAGCTGCAAATGAGGCTCTCCTGCCTCGGTGGTGGCCTAAGTTAGTCTCAGATTCTCAAAGATTATGGTGTAAAGGAATATCATCAATTCATGAAGGGCACCAAAGTTGTTTTGGCTTACCATTGAACAATAAAGTTGCTGAAAATTGGAAATGCATTATCAAAAATGGAGTGATGCTTCATGAGAAAGGTATTGATATTAAATCTGCAGTTGATAATAATAATGATAGTGAGTTACAAGTGTTCTCTATAAGGAGTAGAATCGAAAAGATCCAAGGGATTACCTTTGCAAATAACTTTACTTGGAATAATTGGGTCCCTAAAAAGGTGAATATTCTAATTTGGAGAGCTCCTTTGGATCGAATTGCGACACGAGTTGGGTTGAAGAAAAGAAATATAAACATTGGAAACGACTTTTGTGTGATTTGTAACTCTAGTTGTGAAACCACTGAGCATGTATTTCTTACTTGTCTTTGGACCAACCAAATATGGGACAAAGTGAGTGAATGGTGTAATATTTCTCCTATTTTTGCCTTCTCCTTCCAAGACTTACTAGAGGTTCATAAAGGGTGTGTCAGAGACCATAAAAAAAAGAAAGTGGTTCATGCTATTATTATGACGGCCATTTGGTGTATATGGTTGGCAAGGAATAAGCATGTATTTAACCACATCAAATCATCTCTGGAATTTGTTATGGCTGAAATTAAGGTGTATTCTCATTTGTGGTTATCATCAAGATCTAAAAGGGCTGTTACGGATGTTATACCTTAGTTTAGGCGGCATTTGTAATATTATGTAGTTTGCTTGTCTTAAGTGGAAGGTTAATATTGGTGTTTGTATTGGAGTCATCTAACATCTTGCTAGTCGATATTTTTATAATAATATTTCATCTTTGCCGTTAAAGAAAAAAAAAATCTAATTTGGTGTAAAAATGCGGATGGCACGTGATGAAAGTTTATATACCATCACTTTTTTCAACTTCTACAAAACTTAACACGCAGAAATCGTTACTATGAAAAATGATTTCTCCACATTTCTTTACAAATCGAATGGAAATCAAACAACATAGAATCCAATTTCCTAGGAGTTATAATTCTCCGCTTTCCTAAATTCTTTAATCCATTTCCCTCAACCAAACGATGTAAATGATTTAATCTCCATTTCTCTTGCAACCAAAGGCACCCATAATATATATTCTAAAAGAATAAAACTCTATTTAAATAATACTACTCCCTTTCGAAAAAGTAAATATTACTCGTATAAATTAAGCGGACTCAACTCAAAATATCAATTGGCAACTTCAATATTTAGGTCTATGGGTTCTTCCGAGCCCGCTAGTAGTTTGGACTATTAAATGGGCTTTTCTAAGAGTAATGGGTTAATAGAGTTTCTTGCTAGAATAGTACGTAATATAGTTTTATTATTTTTGCTATAAATAAAATTTACACATTACATAAATGTTCGATTTATAATTTTGGAATAAAAAAGGATTTTTTTATATACCTCGGTTGGAGGTATAATAAACTCGAACTAATAACCTTTAAGATTTCATGTTGCACAAACAGGATACCATTGGGCTACATGTAGCTTGGTGATATAATTTAATAAGAATAATACTTAACAACTAGTAATGTTTTAGTAAATAAGCAATCATTTTTAATGCAAGCTTAAATATCGTCGATGAAAATTAGAACGAAGTAATTAATATATTATGCTTGAACACGTTCTATGTAAACCTAATTTGATCCTCATAATGTGATTTTCGTTTAATCGTGAAGCTTAAATACACTTGTTAAAAACTGTTAAATAAATGTTATTTCAACCACAATAAAAAATCCAGCACAAAATAAAGGGAAATCAAAATCTCACTCGTTAGTCATCGTATCACTATCTGGGACTATTAACTTAGATGATTAATTTTATATGTAAACGTTGTATTAGGTATTGAAGTTATGTTGTATCAAACTTATTAAGTTGTATCGAAATTATGGCCCATTGTTAAGGTTTTAGACCTTGGGAAATTCATCAAAGTTCGAATTTCACTTCTTATATTTGTAGAAATGGATTCTTAGGAGGTTTCAAGAATAGTAGATTTCATTCCGGGCATGTGTGGTTCGAGCTCCACATACTGCCCATTGGATATCACAGTGGTGTCGGGACTGTAGTCTTATCAATATAAGAAACTATTATGTCCTCCTTCATATTTAGCTATATCAGTCATACCAAATATTATCACCTGTATCAGAGGTATATACACATCAAATCTATTGATTAGTCAAAAGATCAAAATAAGTGAAGTTAAATCTGAAGACTTAAAAAGCTTTTGAATATATAGTCACCAGCACCAATTAATCAACTCATATGTGATTTTATTAATATAGTAGGTACAAACTATGGATCACATTATCACAAAAACAAAAAAAACCCACACCAATTCTTAATACAAAACAACATCAACTATGCTCTCTGTTACTCAAACTTAACTTATGAACTTCTATTCATAAAAATGCAACACTATTTGATTGTTTTAAGGCTAGTTATCATACATTAGGCTCAAAACAGTATCATCTATCACATCTTCAAAAATTGACTCTTCGGTTTCCATAACTATATCTTGAGTCTCTGGACAAAGATCCATCCATGATCTTGGGACATCCAAGTCTTTTTTTATAAGTTGATCTAACGATCTAGAATAATTGCGATGTAGACGTGACTCAATTCTTTCCCACACCTCATTTATTAGGTCCATTCCCTTGGGAGGCATATGAATACTTGTTTTAAGGTATGATAACTGGGGAAAGAAGCCCAAGCAGGAATCACAAATCTCGCTGATGATTTCATTAGTGGCGTCGAATAAAAGCTGTTGGTCATGATCAGGCCGATTTGAGAAGATTTGTAGTTCATCGTATAATGATGATTCGATTATTTGGACTGAAGAAAGCCACCTTTTCTCAAACTCATCCCAGTTGAGATCAGAAGCTAGAAGTACAGCTTCGACGTATTCAAAAGCAGATTCCTCATTCTCCACAAGATGATTACATGTTTCTTTATTTCTAGCAGGGGTAACCATTTCTTCAAACCGGATACGGATTGGTTGGATTGAAGATTCAGCTAAAAATATTAACCGGAATTGAGTTAGCATGCATTAAAGGTGGCAAGCTGGTGGATGGGGTTACTAGTCAAAACGAGTTCATGTTAGACCCATGCTGTCTTGGTACATGTTGAAACGGGCTTAGTTGGGTCAAGCCCCAACATTTTGTACTCTGCAAGATACAGGTCTCAGATGCAAGAGCAGTTTCACCGGCTATGTGTGGATTGGTCTGTGGGGAAGGGTCGTGCAAGTTCCAAAGAAACTAAATGGCAATGGTTGTTCGGCAAACCAATCTTTTTGCAAATGAAACCATTTGGGAGTTTTATGCACTCTTAATACATTTTGGGCCAGTGACTCTTGACCTGTTTAATTCGTTTTCATTTTAACTAAAGTTTTTTTTAAAAAACTCATTTTACCCATTGACGTCAGGACTAGAACCCACCGTTACCTGGGTCACGGGTCATTACGAATCACAAGGCCTACAGAGTGAAGATAGTTCATAACCCAGACCAGCTACCTTATGGTCACATATAAAGAATACAAATAAGCAACAATATATGAGTGCTTAATTACCAGATCGTAAAATGGTTCTAGCTGGGCTAATATCATCATCTGAAAACAATGGCTCAAGAACGGATACAGGACTAGGTTTCCCAGTTCTATCATCCAAGGTACTCTCAGCTTCTTCAGCCTTTCTATTAAAAGCAAGTGAAGATCCTGAAGGAGACGCTGGTGGGGAACGAGATAACTCGTCTTCTTCAGATTTATCCTGTAAACCAACAAAGATACTGTGTTCATTATCATGATACGGATATTAAAAATAAATAAAACAATGTACTACCAGAGATTGCTTTCCTTACCACCACATCAAAAACTTCAACTTCTTCCACTGAAAGTGGTTCTATGACTTCTACATCTGCGTTTGTGTTAACAAATAAATCAGTAATGTTATTGAAGTACTTTTATTCCAGAAAGGCGTATAAAAACCAACATAAATATAAGAAATTTTGTTTTGTAAGCTAAACTGTCTAAATAACAGTGAATGACCATTTTACATCTTCCTCCACAATTTTTTTAATAGAATTTTTTTTAAAAAGTACCTTCAGCCTGATGAATTTCTTCACAGACTTCCAGTTCTCGACAATCATCGTCCGTCAGAGGTGGTTGACTTTCTTTGACTACTGGTGAATTCACATTAGGAGACATAGTGACAGCCCCATCCTCTGGCTTATTTCTAGGGCCGATACTTGAAGAACGAGAATTGTAGCCTGGAAAAGATAGAAGCTTTCCTAGACTTCTAGAAGTGCTCTCTGCCGTTAACTCTGTTTCTACATCGTCATTGTTCAACATTTCTGACAAATGTTTCTTTGCCTCAATGTAAATGTTAGATATCCGTTCACTAGTGTCTCCAAATGCATCTATTTTACACAGTTTTCTTTCTGATTTGCATAACCATGAAGCCTCATCTTGCCTTTTAAATCCGTTAGAAATTCTAGAAAACCTTTCGGAGTAGAAACGGTCTCTATTAGGAGAATTCCATCTAATATTGCCATCACAAACAGGTTTTTCATTACATCCTGAATCCCTTGGACATCTTCTAATAACATTCTTTAGTTTTTTCTTGATTTCTGTGAAAGAAAAGTGGGAAACACTTCTTTCATGATGAAATCTGTTGGGTGTTTTTGTAGGTGCTGGAGTATCGTTGTCATTCAATGATATACATTCGTGTGACTTGCTCCTTCTTCTAAAGAACTTTCGGTTTTTATGGGAGACAGTTTCTTCTGAGCTCGGAATACGTTGTTCATTGTCTAATGAGTTTGATCTTTCAAGAAACTTTGGAATCTGTTCTTGGGTTTTTCTATGATGTGATAGCAAGAGGTTGTTAACTAGATCTTCAAGATCACAATATTCTGATGGTTTTTGAGATAGAACTTGTTGATCAATAGAGATTTCCGTCAAAGACTTGCTTGATGTTTTTTCTGTTAAATCACATTGCATTTCTTCTTCCATGAGCTCCTTCACTCTTGTCTGTGCCATTTCACCTTTCTCATTGTAGGGAGATTCATCCCTTTGATGTATCTCTTCTGAATCGGTGATTGAGTTCACTTCGGATGAAGGACATGAAGGACCTGTGATAATTAAAAATTGCAGAGACCCGTATAGCAAAAATACAATAACACGGCACCAGGGTTAATGTCCGTGATGGATCAAAAGGTTCGTTGGCTACAGGGACCAAGGCCAAGACCGAATATGTCAAAAATTAATAAATAAAGGTTCAAATCTTTCAGTTTCATATGATGCATTACCCAAACACCCTGGTGCACCTAGGCTGTCTGTGTGTATGCCAAGACTAGAAATAAGAAATTATGTGACAAATAAGAATACATAAATCATCTGCTGAAAGTTAAGAAAAGTCAGATATTTTGCTTCTTGTTTGATAATGTCACGAAACCGTTACCCAAAGGCTTAATAACCCGATGCAATTTGCGTCATTGTCTTTGAGAGGTTGGAATTAGGAGCTTGAATCAATGAGTTTACCTGTGGTACTTTCAGTCATATATGTTCTATGATCTGAAAGCAGTCTTCTAGTAGCCCGACCATGGCGGAAGTCAAAAATATGTACTATACCCGACATGCAACCGGCTCGATCTTTATTTTCTCGAGCAAGACGTTGTTTTAATCGTTTTGCCATCAGAAAATCCGATTTTTTCAACTTCATGATCATCGATAAAGAAAATAAGAAAATCCGATATTTATTTTCTCGATCCGATTTTTTTTAACCCTGATATATAAGAATACACCTATAAATCTTGAGTCTTGAAACAAATATATGATTAATTATTATAAAGCTAACATCCAGATGATATAGGCTATAAATATGACAAAGCACGGTGCTAACAAATACCGTACTATTTATCTTATTCGAGTTAACTCGCAACCTAAAGTTGTAATATAAGTCTCATCGTAGATAAATTGTACTGGCATATGTTTTAGAAAAATGCATACACTTTAAACTAGTGATAAATAAAAACTACTCCTTAGTATAAAGTGATGCAAATGCAATATATTTAACTTTGGATTCCAAAACCTCTATTTGGGGAAGAGTCACAATCCTATACTTTTTTTCCCCACCCTGGTAACTTTTTAATTATATTCACATACTTTAATAAATTCTGATTTTCTCCTTACAATAAAACATCTTTTTGCTATTAAATTTATATGTGTCAAATTAACTGTTGGTGAAGGAAATGAAGCTTATTTGGATTTCACTATGATATAGAGTAATGTATATTCACATGTAAATATACATACACTGTGGTATCTAATGTAATTTCATGCCTAACACAAATATCAAGGCAGCACACAAAGAAAACAACAAGACAAATCAATGTCTTCTTCTGATGATGATGACAAAAAACAGACTAACCAGAAATGCTCAAAAGAAAGACAATATTTACTTCCAAATTGCACTTGTCAGCTCACAAGATTTTCATCAAACCAAAGTCCAAAACCACCTTCTCTTTTTCTTTCTAGCTAAATTGATCAACCCAATTACTTGAAGAATATATTCATCAAGATTGAAGATCTCGACTTTTGAGACTCTAAAAAGCCAAATTTTCAACCAAATTTTCCAAACTTGACATGAAGATCAAGCATGCAAAACTTGTTAACTAAATCTTGCAGAAAATGAACTTAATTCAATATGGGTAGCTCAAAGTTTCAATCTTTTTGACAAAAAACAAATACCCAGATGAAACTTTCTGCAAAATTGTAATTTTCTTGTCACACCATTAGACTTTTCTTGAAAGAAAATATGTTAAAAAGGTGAAAGCTTTATGGGCTGTACATAGATATAAAGAAAAAGGGTATCTTAAACCGACCAAAAAGAGAGACCCCAGATGGATAAAAGTCATAAAACACCATCCCACTCATTATTATATTTATTAAAAAAAACGTTTTATGGAGTGGCAGCCATTAAAGATTGTAAAATTCAGCAATGGTGGTGGTGGACTGGTGGTGTATATGAGAGAGTAATGACAGGGGGTAAAGATATGAATTTAAGCTTTTTGTGTGTATGTGTGAGTGAGAATTAATAAGGTGATGAAAAATGAAAGAGGAAAGTTGACACTTGTGTTAGTGCATTTGTGGGGCCAAAACAACATAATGTATACAAAAATATATACACTAGAGAACATATTATGTATGTATACATTTGTTGAATAAAGAGGAAGCTTTGGGATAAAGTTTGCTAAGTGTTTTTTATTCTTACAGCTGCTTGTAATTGCAGGTTCCCATGTTCAATCATCATCAGTTTCACCACCAACACACCACCCCACTATCATCCATGATCCATCTTCATCATCATGCCTTTTTCCAACACAAATATAGATGCACATCCATTTAATTTATTGTATTATATTAGACATTCTATCTACATCAGTAAATTTTATGGCATATAATTTACTTTCTTTTTCTCAAAATAGATTTCATGCATGTTAAAGAAAAATTAAATCTTAGGAGATATAATCATTGCATTATATAGTTAAAAGATGACACATAATATTACACTTGATTTTTCTCATACGCCTAGAAGTCGGTTATTTGAAAATAAAATAATACGGTAAAAATTAATTTAGTTATGACTATACTAAAACAGTAAAAAGGGGACATTCGTTTTAAAGTAAACTAAAATGAAAGATAAATACGGAGTACTTATTTTAGAAGGGATACGTATTTTAGCATCTTTAAATTATCTATGTTGATGTGGTTAAGAACACAATCGTTAAACTTTTACAAGTCAAATCTAATTACATAAAAACAAAACTTTTTAGATGATTTTTATATGCTACTTACTTCTAACTTTAAGGGTTGGGATGTGGCTAGCTTGGTCTGAATCAAGACGAGTCACAAACTCGTTCAAATTAACGGAAGAAACCAATGATAGTTGCGAATTTATACGTATGATACTTATATATTATGAAAAATATTAAATATCGTAATTAACGTGTATAAAATATATATTTTTCATATCAAAAACTCAACTTTAATTTTTGTGTTAAGTGTACAACCATTTTATGTACTTTAACTACGGTTTTTAGAGTTAATATTTAGCTAGATCCTACTATTACATACTATTATATAAATATACTAGCTAATGAACCCGGGTTTAACCCGAGTATTTTAAATAAGTTTCGTAAATACATCTCTATTATCATAATAAAGCATCAAAAAAAACCATAATGTAAAAATGTTTATATTTTTAATGACAAGTTATCAATATTGTTGTAATAATAAGAAAAGATTCAACATTTATTAAATCATAAAAAAATATTATTATACATTAGGCTTATTTTATATTAAGCTTGATACATTTTGAAAACTTTTAAATGAAGGCACTAAAAATTAGAATTCAAAAGATGATGTCATAAATTAATTAAATAAAAAATAAATAGTTAATAAGAAAAAGTCTAATGATGCCAAATAAGATTTTTTAAAAAAATATATACGTCATCATAATTTTATTTTATTTATATAAGAGATTTATGGCTACATAATTTTGTATATAAAAATGAGGTATTGTCAATTTCATTTTTTTCCACAAGGTTCAATAAATGGGTATATATTTCAGGGAACAACTTATCACTCTAGATAATTAAACCCGAAAGTTGTATTCAAAAACCACACATTAGGGATGAGCAAAAGACCCAAAAATCTGAGCCTGACCAGGAACCAACCCGCCCAAAGCCCTAACGGGCCGAGTCACGGGTCACAGGTTGGACAGGTCGGGTCGGATCAAGTGAAGCCAAAAACCGAAAAATTGTGAAGAAAACACGTGACCCGCCCGAACCCTACCCGACCCGAACCGACTCGGACCTTCACGGGCCGGGTCACAGTTCCATTTTTCATGTTTTCACTAGTCGCAGTTCGGGCCGGGCCGGGTTTCGACTCGTGTACATCCATCCCACACATTGCAAAATAATATAAGTAGAGAAAAGTTATTGGTTTAATTTAGTACTGATCACGTATGTATTTACATATACATTAACAAGAATGGTATATGTACATTATTAAAATATATTTTGTGTAAACGAAATATATAAGTTTATTTATGTAGGTCAAACAAATGACAACAAGTCATTATATGTTGCTAATCAGCCAAGTCGACCATATATGTTATAAATATATACATATGCTTATGACAAGTTTGTGCCGGCAGTGAAAAAGCCCTCTGGCTTACTAATATAATAGCCCAACCCATTGGCCTCATAAAGGATCCATCCATCTAAGTTGGAGGACACTCACCCATTTAGTTTATAAACACCTTCATTACAAATGAAAAAAAGGCATTCAGTATATTCATTCATTGACTCACACAATCAATCATTCATAGCCTACAAACACACACATTTATATCCTCCAAAGATCGAAACATCTCTTTGGGAAGATCATCATTCACCTTAGGTTCGTCAAAAACTTAGTAGGTTTGCACTCTTATATTGAGGAGATTTTGATGATCTTCGTGGTTAAATCCATTTGTGATTGAGCTCAACAATCCATGCTCAAACAAGTACATACTAAATTCAAATATTTATTTGGTGTAAAAGTTTAATATTATTGGAGGATACACGTGCAATGCAGCGGCGGTATGGTAGTGGAGACGACTGATGGTGGTGGTGGTGACAGCGACAACGTGTAATGTAGTTAATTGATATAAGAATGTAACGTATGTATTTTAGGAGTGAAGAGATGAATGATCTAATTAGGTCAAATAGACATATTGATCTGTCGTTAAATTCAAAAATATAATTTTTTTAACATGAGGTTATAAATTTTATATAGTTTATGGATAGAAGTATAGACTTATAGATATTTTTGTGATGATTATTGTTAAAATTTATATGTTGACAAACTGGCGTATGTTTCTTTTCCGAACATCCAATCGGTATATTTATGACATCAGGAAAACATCACCTTATAATGGTGAAGCCTTACATATACCCTAGCAACGAGATATTGACCATAGTTCGTTACTTTTTAGAAGTATTTACATAAAAAACTTCAAGGTTTGTCATCCTTAAAAATTTATGTGTTGAAAAATTAGATATACCCATTTTTATCCAATTTTTTTATATGATACTAGTAAATACCAAGTGAAGTAAATATTGTCAAATGAATGATTTATATACGTCATTGTAAAAGCGACATGCCGTAGTTCAATCCATTAAAAGTAGAGTTTTAATGCAATTAATTTCTTTCAATTAAATGTTTTGAAAATATTTGAATACATACAAATCATTTAAGAATCGGAGAACGGGAATAACAAGAACGAAAGCCCCTACCAAACATTTCTTTCGCTCATAAATTACTGTTTGTCACAACTATTACTACAAAATTAGTACGGAGTATTTTTATTTTAAGGTAATTAATTGCATAAAATTTTCTCAAAAAATATATCAACTATAGAACTAAAGCTCAAAACTTACATGTTAAAAAGTTATTACATGAATCAAAGCTTAAAGAAATTAATGCAATATTTAAATAAGGGTTTGTTTTTCAGTTTGTATATTTATATTTTGAAAAATGCAAAACAATATATATTTTTTATTTATCTACGTATTTTATATATATATATCTATATAATTATTAAAACAGTACAAATCCGAACGATTCTAGAGCATCTGTAAGTTAAAGCTAGCTTATAGCATTGCCACATATGATTAAATCCTACATGACATTCTTATATATTCTTTACAATATTTTAACTATAAATTTCTAAATATATATATAGAGAAAAATATGAAGTAAAATAAAAAACGTAGGATTTTATTAAATGTTAAATATTATTTTGGTAAATATTTTTTTCCCCTTATATAGATTTTGTACAATTGTACTATTTTTTCTTTAAAAACGGCATCTAGCTTTTGCTAAGAGATTTTTCAAGTGATAGTTAGTGATTTGCTATTCCATGTAAATATTTTACATCTGTTTACACGACATAAAAATATTCATTACCAATTAATGTATTTAAATATTTAAAATTCATGAGATAATAAAACATGTTTTTAAAAAATCATATAGTAAATCTTTTGAACTATATGTTTATGATATTTATTTAAATTAAATGATAAGATTAAGAAAAGAATTAAATAGATCATATTTGTCACTAAATTTTATGTGTCATCTTCATATTTATCTTTGCCAATAATTATCTTATATTCACGTATATCAAGTTCCATCTTTATTGAAATATGACGAAATTTTAACAATACCCATATTTTGTTTTTGTCTAACGATGTACGATTTGTTAGATGAATTAGGTGAAATTTTATTATTTTAATAGCTGAATGAAATTTGTCGTACAAATTGGTTTTCACGTTTTTTATAAAAATATTTCTCAAAATGAATAATTTCTATAAAGGGTAATGTTTAAAATGTGACTTGATAGATGTTCACAAAAATAACCAAATTAAAACCATCATTAGTCTAATACTCATATGAAATCATACCAGATATTTCATACTGAGTATATAATTCTTCATTAAATAAAATGGTTGTATTAATAACTACAAGGGCCAAGGAATAATATATAATCTAACACAAAATACTTTTTAACCATCATTAATGTTTATATCTAGATTAATTTGTTGCAATTTCTTTAATGACATTAATGTTTATATCTAGATTATAATTTTTTAAAATTTCTTTCACCATAATTTAAACGGCGTGTGGAAAACTTAAACAGCCACGCACATCGCGCTGGTAGAATACCTAGTATATATATATATATGAATAATGTAAATGTTTAGAATGTTCTTAAATATTTAATATATATATATATATATAATGTTATTTATTTTTAGATTAAAACTAATCATTTATTCAACAAAGTTCATGTTTCGTTATCAATATTATTTAATTGGTTAATGTCCTTGAGCATTAACTCAATGGTTGAAATAGCATCCCTTTATTTATGTGGTCTTGAGTTCAAGTCTTAGGGGGACATATGGAAATCCCTTTTATGAGGGCTTGGCTTGGGTATACCCATGTTCGTCTAAGGGGGCAGGGTTTACCCTATTGATCGTCGTGCCTTCGGACGAATTAGTAGGAGGTTTCCCCATCGGGTATTTGAAATAGGCATTTCTACTTCGAGGGAGCTCTCTAGCGTGGACCCGGTTAAGACAACGTATGCTAGACTTTTCGCTGTCGAATTGCGACACGAAGTTTCCAATAAAACTCACCTTTCTAAAAAAAATTAATTGGTTAGGGATTGGCTCTGAATTTAAAGAGAATTTGGTTTTCGGTATTTTGGCAGAGATGGTACAATTTTTGTTTGATTTCTGTACCGTATTTCATCCCTATCATTATTAAAGTATTATGGAAACTTTTTTTAAGGGTATGGGGAAAACCCCCTACTAATCTGTCTGCCGGCATGACGATTAATATGAGTAAATCTTACTTTTCAGACTTGAACCTGGATATATTCAAGGCAATCCTTCATAAAGGGACTTCCTATGTTCTCTTTAAAGCTTGAACACAAAACATCTTAAATGGGAGAATAGTCTTTTAACTATTGAGCTAATGTTAAGGACAAGTATTATGTAACCTAATTGAAGATTTTATAGTTTGAAGTAATAATATTATTTAATATAAATTTTCGGATATTCTAATATTTATTATTTATGGCATATTAACACCAGCAAATGCAATCTTATCCATTTATGTTAAGCATGAACTTTTAGGAAATTTTAGTTATTGTAATATTTTGTTGTAATGTCATTATCCATAATTAGTAAAACCTAATTAGAAAACCAACATTCATCTAACCTTGATTAATTGATTGCCACAATTAACAAAGATGTATAATTAGAGTTATGATGTCAAAATGTCAAATACACTTAGGTAGTGCATTTTGTCTTTGTGATCATCACCCTTTATGAAAGGTTTTCAAGTTCCATGTAATTGCTTACTTTTATCATGACAAATATATTGTGAGTTATGTTTAAGAATTTTGAGTTTAAACCTTTATTTTTCAATCCTTTAGACCACTTACGTTGAGCAACTCCTCTCAATTATAATTTTGGTTTAATTTTAATAATAAAAATTAAAAAAAAATACTTCTCAAAGAGCATATAATCGCATTAAAAAGTTGAGTTTTGCATAAAATAGTTGTAACCTAAAATTTAACAGTGAACTTTTAATATAAAAAATACGATTCTATTTATACACGCGTTAATTACAACTTTTTGGGCTATGTAAAACTAAAAAGTTATTAGCCAAATTAATTACCAAATAAAAGTAATTGATTCATTAACTTATTAGAACAATAAGGGTTACAAATATAGTAAAAAAACTCGTATCAATTCCAGAAGATTCAAGATACAAGAAAAACACTCACCAAATGAAGACCGAGTTACCGGTTTTCACTCCGTTGTGTTTTTGGTGTAACCCCAAATAAGCCCTAAGGAACGAGGACAACTAAGAGATTGAGAGCGGACAAGTAAGCCAATCCACCCAAGAGAATCGCATCTTTGTGTTCGTGTTAGCAATCCACATAAACGACTTTTTTTTAATGAGCAATAGATATAAAATAGTTGAAAAAAAAGGGAAACAAAGCAAGAAAAACTATGATTTGAGTTTTGAGGTGACTTTTCAAAATTGGTAAAGTTTGATTTGGGTTTCCTTGAAATTGAAGGCATTCTTTTGACTTGTGGGTTGATAAGGTACGAACTTGGATGCTCCTTATTTGTTGTCAAAAAGCATCCACCACATCTCAAAGGATTAAAGTAAAACACCTTCATAAGATTTCAAAACTTTTAATCATTCTATTTTCACTTTTAGAAATTCATTTGGGCATTGATTAAAGGAGAGCTAACATTCAGTTAATAGAGACAAGTCTCAATCATCACTGATTTACTTGATTCACGTTGTGAATAAAGATAGACAATTACATATAACTATTGCGTCCAGTTAGTGACATTAAAAAAGAAAAAGTTAACCTTCACATAATCCTTGGTATATTTCATCCTAACCGTACAAACTATTCGATCGTTTTACGTAGACTTCATCCAAAAGTTTATTAAATTTAAGACTGTATGTGCTTATTAACTTAATAATAATGATATCATTTTAAAAAATACATATTTATAAATAAAATCATTATAGCATTAAAAGATATTTTTAATAAAAAACTATTAAAAATTAAAAAATTACATTATAAAATAAGATTACATTCATACAAAAATTATGAGGTAATTAAAAAAAATTACATTAATAAAAAAAAACAACACTATTACAAAACACATTACATTCATGTCAGTGGTAGTTTGCCATGAAGTTCTACGTTCAAAAAATAAAAAGGTTAATTTGCCATGAAGTTGTAAATCTAGATTAGAGTCTTACAAATTCAATGATGTACTATCAGCTATCACCAGTCGGATAATAAGTCCACACAATGGTATGGGCTCATGATTCTAAGCATCACTAGTCCATCACAACCAATGACGGATCTATGATTAAAAATTAGGAGGGTCCTTGAAGATCGAACTCAATGGTTTATGTGAGATTGAAACTGATGAGTCGGGATTGAGTAATAAATAAAATTTCAATTTGATGATAGTAATTAATAGTCAAGTTTGTAACAAATACTACTTGGCGAACATGTCACTCCAGCTTTGGCTAGTCGGCTTTAAAAATCAGTTATTATGTCATAACTATTGATAAAAAAAAAAAAAGATTTTCTGATATAATCCTATATGCATGGCTATACTGTTTTAACGAATAACCTATTCTTCATACATGACGTACATATATGACACCATGTATATATACACACTACGTACATACATTCCTTGAAGTAGAAACATCAATTATCTAGATCATTCAACGTAGTTTTCACCACTAACAGCTGCTTACAAGTTCCATCACCACACCGTCGCCGCCACGACCATTGCTACATTACGCGGGTACGCACGATGCTAGTGTTTTATAATCTATATTAGTCAACCTAATAAATATAGTAACTTTTAAGATAAACATTTACTTTCTACTACTCGTTATCTTCTCGATATTCAATTTATACCGGGTAATTAACTCTTCAAAACTTAAATATTGGGTGTTTACCGAACAAATAGATAGGTAAACAATACAATAAAGGTTTCTTCATTTTCTTTTGAGCCACCATTATTTCTTCTTTTTAGAGACTCCTCTAGTCTTTCTAAAGAGGATCCTCTAAATTTTATTAACCTTAGTAAATATTTTTTCTTTGCAAAGAGGTTCCTTTGCCCCTATAAACATAAGGTACCACCGCCACTGATCACAATAATGGTGATGACCATTACGAGTCACGGTCACCTTAGGGGCATAAATATTCATATTCATTAAACATAAGTTTCATAATTTAATCTCTATAAATATATATATATATATATATATATGGGGATAGGAATATAAGGTTGTTAAGTACTTAAGCTTAGGTGTGGAACACTCACATATTGTTTTTTTAATCTATAAAATTCATGGGGCCCAAACATTTATCCATAAAATTCACACATAAGCTTAGGTGTCGGACAACTTTATATTCATTTTTCCCATATATATATATATATATATATATATATTCATTAAAGGTAAAATTAAGATGAGTTAAAAATAATAAAAATATGCATTAAAAATAACTTTCATAATTTGAAAATTTAGACTATGTGCAGCCTTATAAAAACTCATCCTTATTCTTCTTGACACGTCAGTTTTTCTCTCTCTTAGAACATTATAAGAATGTCACGCGTCCACGCTCTTTCTAACCCACTATTCACCTATTAATATGATATTTAACTATTTCATTTTTCTTTGACACAAATAAATAAACACAAACACGTTACAAATACTTGAATTTACCGAGTTGACATACTCGGATAAATGAAGTAACATAAAAGTGAAAAACTCCTCGACTTAAAAACATGAACCATAGTATGAAACATGAAAAAAAAAAGTAAATTTCACTTTTCGTCTCTAAAGTTGACAACTTTTGCACTTTTCTTCCCTAACGTTTAAAATTACAATTTTAACCTTAAAGATGACAACATTTTTGAATCAAGGTCCTTCCCCTAGACGACGTTCATTTTTTACCGTTAACGTCTGCACGTGCGAAACACATGAGGGTATTAATGTCATTTTCTTGTTACACCTGAGGGACTAAAAGTGAAAACGTGACACGTTTAGGGACGAAAATTGCAAAAACTCTTATCTTCTTCTTCTTTTTCTCTACTGCTACTGCAAGAACTGTAAATTTTTGAATGAATGAATTAACGAAATAACTATACATATATATATATATATATATACACAAACCCTATAATTTTTTACGATGTGCTTTGATCTTACGTGTATATTGAATTGCAACACCATAAACCCTAAAATAACGCAGCTGGGGTGGGAGAAAGGAGGGACGAACTTCCGTCGTGTTCTTAAACACGTCTGCCCTGTGGTCATTTAGAAAGGCGAATTATGAAATGTTTGGTATGTATCATCGTTTCCAAATACGATATTATTGTTTATATGATTTGTGAAAATTGGTGATGGTCGGACCTGAATGGGTGGTGGCGCTGTGGTGGTCACAGTGGTGGTGGTCGGATGTTTGAGAGGGAAGAAAGGATGTTTATATATATATATATATATATATATTATAAATCAGAGTTTTTTGAAATCAACCTCGATCCTGTTTCTTAAAATCAGTATATCTCTGATCGAATTAATAAGAAAGACTGGGTGGTGTTTGGCAGCAACATCAATAGAAAAGATCTTTTTTGAGATCAATCAAGACATGTATCACAGGAGGAGAAAAACAGCAACAGCAGTAGAAAAAAATGAAGAAAATTTTGCAATTTTCGTCCCTAAACATGTGACCTTTTTTACTTTTAGTCACTCAGGTGTAACAAGCAAATTACATTAATATACTCTTATGTGTTTCGCACATGCGTACGTTAACGGCAAAAAACGAATGCCATCTAGAGGAAAGACCGTGATTGCAAAATGTTGCAAACTTTAAGGTTAAAATTGTAATTTTTAAACGTTAGGGATAAAAAGTGCAAAAGCTGTCAACTTCATGAACAAAAAGTATAATTTACTTAAAAAAAGAATCTACTGCCCATTCTACATATTGGGCCTGAAAGTCCCAACCCAACCCCATTAATCATGTTTAGGGTTTCTATCTATCCATATATATTTTTTGTTTTCATCATTCCAAAATCAACACCACATTTCATTTTTCAAAGTCTAAGCTTTCTCAAGTAACATTATTTTTTGGTTTTATTTATGGAAGAAAAAAGAGATGATGATGGAAATTGTTTTCCCTATTGGTTTGATTGCCGATATGATGGCGAAAATGTATTAGCTCTATCTGATCTTTGTTAGTTTAAGCAATACGCCTTAGTTTTTTTATTCAGAACATGGCAGTTTATTTTCTTCACTTGCCTTTGCCTACCTTGTTCAAATCTAAACTAGATAAGTGAATAATACTGGTTTAAGTGTTTAAAATTTTTTTTTCTTAAATTGCGACTTGCGGCTGTTCAGCCACAGACGGCCTGCCGCTTGCTACGTAAGGTGGAGGTGGAATGCCTTATAAGGAGTGACCTAAGTGCCTAACAAGATGAATTTAGAATGTCAGCTTTTTTTCTACATTTATATTTACATTTGTATTTATGTTTATTAGACGGATGTCCGCGCGATGCGACGGTGATGGTGGTAGCGAGTAGCGACGAAGGTATGGTGACGGCAGCAATGGTGGCGGTGGTGACGGTGGTGGTGGCGTGATGATGAATGTAAATTAATTAATGTAATAGGGGTTAATATGGTTATCTATGTTGTAATTTATTTCATTAAGGTTATTATAGTTAAATAGCTAAAAATGTTTAAATTATTGAATAAAAAAGAGGGTTAATATGGTCATTTCAAAATTTTAATTACTAGTTTGTTTTATAAAGTAGTATAGATATAGATAGATATAAAAACTTTGTACAAATTCACACCAGATGTACTCAATCTTAGCCTAGTAAGGTCACATGACAAAATATAGGGTTTAAGAACTCAAGATATTGAAATCGCATGAACATGAAATTGTGTAATTGGGTTTATGAGATTGATTAAATGAAAGTAATTCACTTTTTGGGGTTTGAAATTACTAAGTGAAAGTAAAGCAAGGCAAGATTCTTAATCAGGGCGGACCTACATTGATCTAAGGGGTTGCCCGGGCTACAGGTCCGCTAAATTCATGTAGTTAAAATTTTTTGAAAAATGATGTATTTTTTATTCGTGCTACGGGTCAAATAAATATGGGATACCAGTCTTGTAACAAATTTTAAACTTTTGAAACATTTTTTTATCAATAAAACTTATAAAGATGTATCTGTATAACTAAATGATAAAGAAAAACTACTAAAAATGCCAAAAATTCTTAACATACATTAAAAATAGCCAAAAATCTGTTAAAAAATGCTAAAAATCATAACAATTTAGTTGTTATCGTTACTTTATGCCTATACAAGTTTAGTGAAAAGAAAAATTGTGCTACAGGTCAATTCCGGTTCCAGGTACGCCACTGATTCTTATTATCAGCATACATTAACAAATAATTATCAAAGAATGATTGAATAAGATGTTCACGCTAACTACAGAAATAGGCCACAAGTTCATACCTCAGGAATTTCTAGCTGTGTCCATTCACTTGAATAGTAATTACATTTTTACTGAATAAGATGCCCAACTCGCATGACTTCTTTCAGGCTCACTTAGACCGAGCGGAGAGGACGGTTTTATCCCCGACCCTCGCCCTCCCTCGCCGACCGTCGCCCCCCACACCACCCCCGTCGACCGACTAACCGTTCGCCCGTCTTCTCCCTCTCGCCTTTTCTTCCTTTGACCTCACGTTGACCGAGGTGTATTTATTGCATACCGGCTAGTTTGACTAAATTAAAAAAAAAAAAAAAAAATTTCCCCTTTTTTTTTAAAACAAATCCTTTCCTTCCATTTCCCTTTTACATTTCACACACACATATACCTTTCTTCTTCCTTTTTTTACTTTCATCTTCTTCATCTTTAACCAAAAATGTTTCCAAACAACAACTTCAACAACAACCCTTTTACCCCGGGTAATCGTAGTCAACGTCCAAATAACCCAAATCAACAACCCGATATGTTAAATGACTTTAATTTACTTAATAACCCACAACTTTTCCAATTGATTCAACATATGTCTACTAATCAACAAATGGGTATGGGTACGGGTATGGGTCCGCTTATGGGTATGGGTCCGGGTATGGGTATGGGTGGTTCGAGCCAACATGAAACTTTTGGTGGGTCGTCTAGCCAACAAAACACTCCCGGTTCATTTTTTGATCGTCAAAGGCTAGTTGAGACTCCACCACTAGATTCTCAAGATGATGATGTTGTTCAAGAGACACAACCACCCCCTCAACCATCAAAACCAAGGCGGCATAGAAAAAAAGTGGCCGGCGAAGACGAACCACGACCAAGAAATGTCATACAAACGTGGTTACCGTCGGAAGAAATGAATCTAGCTACGGCTTGGCTATCGGTGACCAAAGACCCGGAATGTGGTATTTTTCTTTTTACGCATACTATTTTTTTTTATATGTAAATATGCCCATTTTTTTTTTTTAAAAAAATTGTTTCGGTTTTTTTTTTTAAAAAAAAATTTGTTTCGTTTTTTTTTTAATCTGTTTCTTTTTTTTTTATAAAATAAAAAACTGTTTTAGTTTTATTTTTTAAATGTATTTCGGATTTTTTTAAAAAGAAAAACAGTTTTTAATTTTTTTTTTTTAAAAAAAAAACCGACTTTTTTTTCAAAAAAACAAACAGATTTTTTTTTTTTTTTTTTTTAAAAAAAGCCGAGTTTTTTTATTATGTAAAACAGTTTTTTATTTTAAAAAAAACAGTTTTTTTAAAAAAAAAAAAAACGTACGAGTATTTTAATTAAAAGAAAACAGTTTTTTTTATTTGAAATATTATTTGTGTTTTGTTTTTTGTTGTAGCAAATTATCAAAAAAAGGGGGTATTTTGGTCACGAATAACCGAAGCTTTGGCGACATTAGAAGAAAAGTCGATAGATTACCGTGACCCCGAAGTTGTGAGTGCAAAATGGAGGAAGATACGTCCAATCATTCAAAACTTCAACCAAATCTATACTCGAATCGGTCATGCAAGTGGAGAAAACGATTTAGATCGTGTTAGAAAGGCCAACGAAGAGTATGAAGGAACTTATCGCAAGGCTTTTTCGTATTCATCAATTTGGGGCAAAATTCGGTAAATATTTTACTTTTTATTAAGTCTAATCTATATATATATATCGCAAGTCTAATTATGTTTAATATATATATATATATATATATGTATATATATATGTACATTTCATTTTATTATGTTTTATTATGTCTAGTATATATATGTATATATATATATGTACATTTCATTTTATTATGTTTTATTATGTCTAATATATATATGTACATTTCATTTTATTATGTTTAATTATGTCTAATCTATATATGTACATATATTACTTTTTATTATGTGTAATTATGTTTTATATATATTTATATAGGTACAGTTCGAAGTTTTATCTCGTGGACAAAAGCGCTGTGAGGACCAATCTCGGTGAACCCACTGCCAAAAGGTCGAAGACTTCATCATCCACCGACCCAGTGGCTAGTCAAAGGTCGGATGCTAGGGTCAACTTTGACCTTAACTCGTTTGAAGAGTTGGGTGATAATGATAATGAGCCGGGGCTTCAAGAACGGCCCATTGGTAGGGACGCATCAAAGAAAGCGTCGAGAGGGGAAGCCGGGTCGAGCTCGGGAGGCAAGGGGAAAGGAAAGGGTAGGTATATGGAGACGTTTGAAGGAATTGCGAAAAAGTTGGATAAGTTGTTTGATATGAGCTCGAAGAAAATTGAGTTGAAGGAAAAGAAAGTTAAGATCATGGAAGAAGACCGCGATTGGAAGTTGTTGGGTACCGACTATTCCCACCTTGAAGAGCCGGAGCGAAGCATCATGGAACGCAAAAAACAAGCGCTTCGTGAAAAATATTTGTCTTGATTAGTTTTTATATTTAATAACTTTGTTATTTTTATGAACTTTTTTATTTTTCGAACTTTGTTATTTTTCGAACTTTGTTATTTTTATGATTAACTAGTAGTAATTTTAATTATGTTTAATAAATTTGTTTATGTTTAAAATATATATGTATTTACTTTTTATTATAACAAAGTTTACAAAAAAATCAAAAATAAAATTAAATCAATCATTATCACATGCCACCTGGCACAAGTCGCCCACCCCTTAAAAACCCACCCATTTCCACCTTTTTTGAGGGGCAACTCTTTTTATCCCACATGCCACATGGCACAAGTCGCCCCCTCCTTCCCCCGACACCACTCCTCTTAGTCTTATGAGATAGGCAACAAGTTTAAAGATGATAGTAAAAGTTGAGTTTATGACAAAGCAGTGGACATGAAAGTGAAGGAACTTACCCAAATCTTTATACAGGGAAGTTTGTTGCCATAATCCAAGTTACATAGTCGCTCTCTCTCCATATATAGAGGGGATTCATTGCACCGTAAAACTTAAATGAATGTGAACTTACAATTAACTTGAAAAGAAGTCGATGATATAAGTAAATGAGGACTTAAATAATGGAAATTGTTGTGTCAGCTTTAACCTGCCATATATGCTTATTCACAGTTGGGCAGTATCCTTTAATTATAACCTGTTTATATAAGCATTGGTGCATCCCAGTTCTACGGTTTTACCTGCATCAAAAACACAGACATAAACATAACTATGTTTAATGTTGTTTTGTAAGTTTCAAAACGATCACATATTAATGCTTCTAAAGCAACCCATGAAACCCAAAATAATGGACTCCATCAAGGAAATATTGAATGCTAGTTTCTTATGGGATCATGACATGCAATATTTGAGTTAGTAGTAACTAGTAACTTTGTTTCATTTGCAAAACTAGTTGACTATTAGTAAAAGTGTTCACTGTTAATCAAATACTTGTATATTCAAAACTAATGAGGGTGCGAGTAGGCAAACTGAAACTTTGAACTTCACTATGTTCTGTAAATAAATACAGGAAGATTTCTACTATGAAAACAAAAGGAGTAGAATATCCTGATTGTTGATTGATGCACCAACTACACGAGGAAAGTGTCCTCGTGTCATAAAATGCTTCCCTGTTCAATAACTCGAGACCACCTATTTGAAACTTTTTTGAAGTGTACATCTATATTTGTCATTATTGTTTCTGGTGAGTCTTATTGCAATCTTATTTTCCTAGACGTTTAACTTAAATAGCAACTCCCAGAAAGATTTAGAAAAATAATAGCTATATATAGGAGTTATAAAGAATGCTAAAAAGGTAGACTAGACATGTAATAGTTTACATCGTGATTACTGATTAAGAATACTAAGACAGAGCATAGACTTACCATCTTCAGTTTATAATTATAGGATTGCAGTATTTTCGTTTTCTTCTTCTTGCTTTCCTTAGAAGACGTTCGGTTTCTTCCTTTGCTTTCTCGGCCAAGTACCTCCCTACATCATACCAGAATATCCATGTTATCAGAATGCAATGTGTACATCAAAACGGCATAATTAGTTCAAAATTCCCGATTCATCTAAATGCTTTTCAGATTCGCAACTGTAACACATAGATTCTTATTTTGCTACTCTAAAATACTTATGTCCCAACATTTTTATAAATGAATGTAGTGATCATTTTCTTTCCTTTATGTATAGCCATCTTCTTATAAAATTATTCATGTGGGAAATGCCAACTAATATGATACTTAAAAGTCAATAAGGGAATTCATTTCTTTACGAGGAAGTATCGAAGTAATATTCTGGTTTCACCGTGTTATACTGTAACTTATAACTTGATCAAATACAACAGAACAAAATAATTAAGATGTGTAGTTACCAGTTTCATTATCCTCTGGAAAGAATGTGAAACCTCCATCAACGTCTTCATCAGAATCAATGACAACTCTGAATTCTCTGTCCTGCATCATATATACCAGAATCCTTTGACAAACCATTTGTGCAGTATGTACTCAAGACTAAAATACATACACTAAAATATATGTATTAATGAATATGTGTATACATATGTGAATGTAACAGTAAATACCAGTTCAATCTGAGATACTCTGTTGGATCTGTGTTCCTTGCTGTAATCTCTATTTTTAAGAGTACCTGGATCACGTTTTACCATATTCCAGGTGCCCATTTCTACCTTAGGAACCTGAGTTGCCGGCTGGACCTTGGGAGGTACTGCTGGTCTGCATTATTTAGTAAACACTAATAAATCCATTGCACCACTAGACAAATAAATGAATAATAATATTTCTGGTAAGATAACTAGCTAAATGGAAGCTAAAGAATACTGAATACTCACATGTAAAAAGGCAAAAAGAAAAAAAGAAAAGAAATAGCTTAAAAGAAAAGGAAATGGGTCAAACAGGTCAAGGGTTGTCCAAAGTGTATTTTAGGTGTTTTTTGCCAGTGGTGACACATTTTCAGTAGCTATGTACAAAGTTACTATAAAGATATGTTAAATAAGCCGTGTTAGTCGCGTCAGTATATAGATGACACTCTGACAACACGAAAAAATTTGGTGTTATGATATACTTATTTTAGTAACTTGTTAAAATTATTGATAAAGTATTATACAAGACCATATGAAACGGAAAGTGCAACGGTCCAACTTTGTTGTAATTTATTTCTTGGTTACTTTAAAGCATTGTATCTATAGATTTCATTTCTTCTGTTACATTCCACATTGATAACTAGAGTCTAGAGCTGAGATCAGATAAGCAATACAGGGACATACTTTTTTTGTGGGAACATTCCCTGAGGACTGAGACAATGGCTAACAGGCTGCAATGGGACGAGGCATATGTTGTAAGCATCAATATCTTGTCATATTAAACATTGAGTCTTAAGAGTGACACATGACAGTACCCTTGGTGGGAGAGTGATCGGTGTTGTTTTCTTTTGTTCCAGCGCTTTAAGCTTGCATCCCAATGCCTGTACGTAGTCCAATGACCAGTAAAGTCAGTATGTATCAACAAATGGTAATTTATCTATGCATAAAAGACCATTACATACCTGCATTTCGTTAGTAAAGGACTTGGAGAGATCATTACGCAGGTTCGACATGAACACTCCAATCTTTTCTTGTAAAGTAGAGAGCAAAATAGGGATATCTTGTGAGTTCTGGTGGCATGTATCTTGATTAAGTTGATCAGAAATCAACTTCAATTCCCCATGGAGGGTGGCTTTTACATCAACTTGCCCCTTGTGCTAGTAATGAAAATTCACTTGAGTTAGAAAATACAAAGAAACATTTAAGTGCATATATATGGGAAGAATGTAAGGTAGTCTAACAATTATCTGAAGTGAGTCGTCATGTCCAATCAACTTCTGGCGTATACTTTCCACTGAATGTCAACAAAAATAGCAAGAAAGATGTCAGTATGTCATGTGCGACAACCTCATATCTTTTCATAGTAGCTAAGTATAAAATGTAAACATATAAGTTAACTGAATAACTTTCCATTTTTCTTTTAGTCACTGATTTTGGTCTATCGTTCATAGAAATCCTGATATGTATTGGAAAATAAAGACAGAGGTACACTAATTGATATACAGTAACAACTACTAAGCCTTAATTTAGACTGATTCTGAACAATCAGCTTATTAGCTACTCGTATTACTGAAGCTACAACCTAACAGTATATTTGAGGCAAGACATTTCTTTCTCTAAATCTTGCTATCCAGTAAGTTAAAAGATTCATGTACTTACTATCCATTGCTAATTCCTTCGTTCCTTTATTGACTTGCATTATATCTGTCTGAAGAGATTCCAGCATCACCCCAAACCTGCTTAGCGAGCTTTCTATCGTCCCTATCCTGTGCTCAAGTTCTTGATTCATTTGACCTGCACATGATTTATAGACATCAGCAAAACCATGAAGCAAAAAGCACGATACTGAAAGCCATGTATGCTTGCGTCAGATAAGCTTACAGTACACTTCATATAAAACTTACATCTTTGTTCTGGAACACCAGACCCCCATTTACGGATCAGGCCAGTGGAAGATCTTGATAGTTGCATCTGACTTTCTTCTCTTGTGTGATTGACTGGGGGTAAGCATGAAAACCGTTTCACAGAATTCTCTCTTTCTTGAGAAACAACTAACTGTAAAGAGTTCCATTGGAGAAACCAGAATTTACTACCCTCTCATTTGAAACAGAGTTTAGTATGAACGTGCAAAAATCTAGTGTGCTTTCTAAAGAACAATCATAAAGCTTACTAGTATGCTCTTGTATTGTTTGAATAAATAATGAAAAACTATGCACAAGAATTCTCTTAGCACCTGGTTATTATGTTTATACTCTTATAGTCTTATATCCTTATGAAGTATGCATGTTACTTAGTTGAAGCATATGGATGCAATGTATTGTTTGAATGACATATGTTTACTGAAGTGATTAAATGAAATTAATAGTTTTGAATGTAACTTATATATTGAATTTTTTTTGGAAAATAGGTAATGATAGTAATGATCTTAAATTTCAACTTTAAGACAAAAGTTGGATTTGCTTTATAGTATAGATATATTTTGGCTTTAGGCTCATTAAGACCAAAAGCAGAATGAGACATTCACAAGTTATAGATTGTATGAATCAGTTATACTCCTTCCTAAAATTCGGGCCAACACTAAATCCACTAGATGCAACACAGCTTAAATTCATAGATATTTGATCTCAAGCTCAGTGATATGCATTTCTGACAGAGGGCACACAAGACAAAAGATAACTCTAAATGTGGCATCAAGAAAAAATTTTACACAAAAAAACATGTGAATATATGTAATTTCATGTTTGAAAAACATAAATATTTGAGCTATATTCAAATAACCTGTTGGTCGCTGGTCAATGTTTCATCTTGTGAATTCTGTGAGAACTGAGAAAAAGTAGCATTCTGCTGAGATGAAATTCCCTGAGAGAATGATCGCTGAGACCGCTGCTGCTGCTGCTGCTGCTGCTGTGATGGTGGTTGGCTATGCCTAAGAGTCGAAGATATCTCTGGCAGGCTACATGAGATACTTGATCTCCTTCTTATTTCATATCATCACCAAATTAAGCAAAAAGATTTAGCATGGACAAAAGATTTTGACACATAGACAAGAAAATGGTCAATCCTTCACATCATATATGGATAAAAGAATCCTTTCACTATCACACACAGACACAAATGTGATACTTATATATGAGTTCTTTACCAAGATACACACAAATCAATTCCATTACAAACTGCAACCATTTTATACAAGTTGAACTCTAACGTTTCATGAACTGGAGTTTCCACTTTTCAGAAATCTTCAACATTAAGTCCAGTTATTCACCAAAACACTCATATTAAGTATTCTAACAGTCAATATAAGTTCATCTCACAATCAACACAAAAACTTCACACAAACAAACCTAATCAGTTTATTTCTGAAACAAGTAAAATTGTATTGCAAAATCGTTCACAATCCAAACTTACTACAGCCGGCATCTCGGATAAGTAAGTTCGCAATCCATCAAAAATATACAAGGTCAACTGAAGGAATACAATGATTTACATGTAACGTTTTCCTGTTCCTCGAAAAACAGTTTAGCTCATAAAATCATTCGATTCTACTTAAAATCAATTAATCTTCAGAATTGCACGTACATGAAACACTTCAGAAGTTACTATCAGTTCTTCACAACCGACACTGATTTAAGTTTGTTCAAATGAACCTATCCATATCAAGAAAGGGAATTTAGAAAAGCTACCTATTGACCAATCGGAACATTTTCTAGCTGTCCATTAGTTTATTTCCTAAACAAGAACAATCTCATCACAGATTCGTTTGTGTTTCAGACTTAATGCAGCTTTTACTCTGTTAGAGTTATATAGCATTCAAACTGAACATTCATTAAAAAGAAAATATATAAAATCAATATAGAAGGAATAAAATTTACAAGTAACATTTTCCTATTTCTCGCTGAAAAACAGTTTTAGCTCATAAAATCACTCGATATCACTTAAAAGCTCCTAAAATGTAGGTCTTCACATAAACAAACATATTAAACACTCATAAGGTCACTATCAGTTCATCACAATCAAAGCCGAAATTTTGCACAAATGAACCTAATCCATATCAAGCATTCACTCAAACATAATCAGTTTATTTCCTGAACAACTACAATTTCATCGTATAGTAATCCGCATTACAAACACACATACTCCTATCAGAAATTTTATAATTTTTCACTTATATTCAACATCTCACTGATTACACAGACAATAGGCGTAAGGACCACAATATTCTACATCTCAAACTCCTAGTCACCACAAATCATACAGTTTCAGCTCAATCTCACAAAAACAGTTAGTAATCTTCACTAATACACGCAAATTTAACACTTCAAAATTAAGGATCAGTTTATTACAATCGGCTCCGAAACTCCGCACAAACGGAATTCATCATATCATCATCTACATCAAAAACCTAAATACAGCTTGTGACAGTCATCTAATACTTAAATACAAAATTACATCACAAAAACACACAGTTACAGCACCTAATATCACTCAATTCCACTTCAATTTCAATTAATCTCGAATTAGCACAAATTTACCACACACGGTCGATATATATATATATAGCAGTTTCGATTAATTACGCACACAAATCTAGCTCGAATATCATGTTAGATTTGTGTGTGTGTGTGTGTGTGTGTTTTTGTACAATTGTACATACACACACATATATGTATATATACATAATTTAATGGAGATTATGATATGAAATAGACCTTAACTGAGGAGGAAGAACGGAAATCGAGCTGAGATCAGAGGCCTTATTCATCTTCATTTTTCCGATCTGATTGATTTTGAGAGAAAAGTCTGTTGGTTCCGTTACTTTTGAAATTGGGGGGAAGTTATGGTTGAAGATATTTTATTTTTTTTAAAACTGATTTTGATTTAGAAGAAGTGAGAGTCTTTTGATAAATGTGAAGAAGTTTAGATGTATTTGCATAAGTGCCCCCTTGTTTATGAAAGTGCAATTAAAACTAATAATTTTAGATTAATGTCTGTGAGACCCCTGTATGATACCCATATCACATTGCTACAAAATAACTTTTTCAAGATCTTCTTCGAAACTTTCGTTAAAATGACCATATACTTCAGTCTTCACATTTACATGTTTCTAGCGAGCGGGATTGACTCTATTGACGAACCACTAAATTAAATCTACTTTGTTGCATTTGTAATTTAACCGTTTTATATATTGCTAAACTGTATGTATATATATATTTGGGACACATTTTGGGATGTGAAAGTACCATATAGAAACATTATGGCTTGTGAAAATTCCTAATGAACTCTTTCGGTAAGACGAGTTTAAATGCCTGTCACTTAACAACGACTTAATATACAATATGTGTGCATATATAATCATGGCACTCTAAAGTGTATTTTTATATGATTTGATTTGTTTATGTTTAGATACTAAAAGTTGACTGACCCCAAGGATGAAATTTTTAAGGGGCCAAAGTGGGTCCAGCCCTTCCAAAAGTATTTATCTTTAATACTAATTTACTTATATATTCTTTAAAAATAATTTTCATGATACATATTAACCTTTCTAACAAAACTAAATTTTATGTGTCATTGAGTTCCACCCTCCATAATAAGTGTTCAAGTTCCGCCATTGACTGACACTCAGTTAACCGCTTATTTCTAAGTGATATATGAAAGCTAATTACCAAGGTAATACTTTTTTTGGTAGAGTACATGGCTTAATAGTCTAGTAACATTTTTGTGGTGAAATAAGGCTTAAAGACTATAAGGTTATAGATTTTAATCTCACATGGGAGGTTTTCTCATATTTAATGAGTTTCTTCCTAAATTGGTGTATTCAGTGGTGGAGCCAGAGGGCTGGGGGGTGCTTAGCCCCTGCCAACCATCCATCGTTTCCCTTGATAGACTAACCATAGCCGACTGCTACAAAGGTTTTTTATGAACTAAGCCATCCTCAATCTCCAATAATATTTGGTCATGTTAATGAGGAAAATATATACCATATGAATGATGAATTGATAAACAAGAAATTGTATATAAACTTCAGTTTTCACATGGTAATTGTTTTTGCAGCCACCGGTTGTTGAACGAGCAAGATAGAAGGTCTGACAAACGGCATTGGTATTGATGGTGTTGAGAAGGAGGGAAAAGTGTGAAAAAAAGATGGTGATGACAAGGAGAGTGTTTTTTTTTTAGATAGAAGTGAGTGTGTGATTATATTAGCCCATTAAAAATTACTTTGTTCAATTAAATATATAATTTATTAATGAAATCAAAAGATTCTAGACTTTCATGCCTTTTGACAACTCATAGATATTTTGTACCATTTTCCGTTTCTAACACCCTGAATAATTATTAAGTCTTTTTTTAAAGGGTAATGGGTGAACCCTAACCCCAGTATCACAATTAGATACCCATCGACCCACCCCGTATGAGTCATATGATGTCGGTGAAATACCTCAATCCTAATCCTCACATGATCTGGGCACCCCGAAGGATCAAACCCGCGTATTTAAACTTCACATATGGGTCTAGGCTTCATTGGTCACGGGTACCTTAAAGGAATTATTTTTTGTCCCAGCGGAAATCGAACCTGAGACCTTAAGGTCACAAAGTGTTTGTCTTACCACTAGGCTAATTCCTTGTTGGTATTAAGTCTTTTTTTAAACCATATGCTTACTGTATATTTTATTAAACTTGTATTGAGTAATTTTTTTTTAAAATATGATTTTTAATTTAATTAATAAATGCTTTTTCGTAGTTTATGAGTCAACCTGTTGTTAACTTGACTACAATAAACTAAATAAAGTTTCATTTTCTTTCTAATTTATAAAACATGAAATATCTATTTAAAACTTTAAAATCAACAGATCCTTGGTTCAATGTATTATTATTAGTACTTGAATTCAATACAAATATAAATTATATATGAGTGAATCAACTAGTTACTTACCAATGATATCGACTTTTTTAATAAAATGAATTAACTTTCAAGCATAAGTTAGAATAAATAATACATGTGTTTGTTGTACACAATAATTACATGTGAGCCTCCTCAACCTTCGTTAATTACTGCCTCTAGCGTTAGGTATGAAGCCCCCCTCAAGGCCAAATCCTGGCCCCGTCTTTAGGTGTATTGGCATTATTGTCTAGTGGAGATTTGATTAGGTGATACCCTGATGGCACGATGGTATTTCAGTAGTCCGCCAATGATCTAATTTTGCCGTTCAAACAGAAAATACTTTGTGGTAAAAAAAAATATGTGTGCATCATCATTTCTCTCAAAACGAAACAAACATAACAACTTTATGTAATATGATTAATTAGTGTGAGAACTAGTAGTCTAGAACTCTAGATCATCTGTGTTGTTATTTCAAAAGACACGTTTATAATGAAAATAAGTAAAGTAAGTAACTCTCAATGCTGTCTTCCACGGGTTTTGGGTCCCAATACCGTCTTAGACGGTGTATGGGGGAGGTTGAGATGTAGATAGCCTTACCCCTACCAAAGGTAGAGAGGCTGCTTTCATGTTCTACCATAGGTAGAAAAGGCCCTTCAGCCTTGCTGGGCATGAGTATCGAACCCTTGACCTCTATCTTTAGAGGCAAGGGCTCCAACCACTGATCCAACCCAGCTGGTTTGTTACGTTTATAATGAAAATTAAACAAGCATATATTCATATAGACATTTACCAATGGGTGAAACCTAGTGGTACTGCCATCATGTGACCACATAGGCCGACAGATGAAAATTAAATGTTACAAGTTCAAATTTTGTTAAAGGCAAGTAGAGAAACTATATTTTATGATCCCATGTATAAGGATGGTGATTTACCGAGCATTAGTTATATGCGATGTGCGCTTTGGATACCAAGATGGTAGATGGGACCAGAGGGTTCCCATTTATTTAAAAAAAATTTTAGACATCTACTATATTAAGTTGATGAAGATATGTCCGTTAATAAACTAAATAATTTAATCCTTTAAGATGAAATATTCTTAGTTTTTGATATCTCTATTTTCTTTTTACTTCGTGTTTATTTTTACTTCTTGTTTATTTACTGTAACTATATTCCTAGTTTCTCGTTAGATGTTTTCATGATAATATAATTTAAAAAAAAAAATTGAAATGTTCCATATATGTATTATGTATATGGCTTTTCGGTAGCAATAACTTCAGAACATGAACTACTTGGCTTATAATGCCCTAAGCATGCATGTTGTATTGCCTCATCATGTCCTAACTCGTAACTAAAACAAATATGTACTACATTTAACATGTCAGTGAACACGTATTTCTTCCACCAAAACACATCGTGAGGTTTTCCTTGGATACCTTGTGGATCGAAACCTGATTAAAATATCTAATTATCCTGATCTAAGTATCTAACTTAGACTCTCACCTTTAGAGGGTGAGAATAGGTTCACCCGACAGTTGTCGTTAAAAAAAACATAATTGTACACAATGGGTAAAAATTATGTGTTAGGGATGAGATGAATATAGTAATGTAACGTTAATATAACGTTTGGATCTTGTTGAGTCATCCTTCATGTGGAGTATAAAATGGTTTTTTTACCGAAGAAGCATCATAGCATGACTATATAAAAAAACTTCGTTATTTGCAAATCACAATTCGTCATCAATATATATATATATATATATATAAAGGGAATTTACCCAAGGTCTCATGTTCGAGTTTTGAGTTCTAATTTCAAATGAATTTTCCATAAATATAGGGATGGGATCCAGAAAATCTCTGATTAAAATTGCTTTCAACACAATCGAAACTCACTTTACAAAAAAAAAAAATATATATATATATATATACAACTATATAAAGCAAACTGTCATTCTCCTTTAAGTAATTAAGAACCTGAAATGACCATATTACCCTTCTTATTTATTCCCTAACTTAAACATCTTTACCTATATACCTATAATACCCTTAATAAAATAAACTACAACATAGATTCTCCAATCCTTAAATAACCATATTAACCCTTGCCGCCGCACATCATCGCCACAATTGCCGCAACCACACCTTTGTTGTTACCACCATCACCGCTGCATCGCGCGGGCACCCCGTCTCGTAAGGAAAAATACATGTTTTGTGATAACTTATAAGAACTTATATGCTCTTATTGAAAATATTAGCTGCAAACGCGTAAGATTTATAATGAATGTACTTTCTTGTAGAATAGATAACGTTTCCTTGTAAAACGCATTCGTATAAGTTTAAATGTTTGTGATATGGTGATATACATTAATATTCTAATTTATTGAGCAAGAATACAGTGAGTGTTTATTCCGTGATTAGTTTTTTTTTTTAAATAAACAAATGATAATTAATGTAGGCATTATTCATTAGTTTTGTTAATTTACTTGTACGACAATAATTAACATTTGACTTTACGTATGACTTAATTTATTATTATATATTATTTTTATTTTATTTAAAGGTTAATTTCGCTGGAAATTTCGTGTCGTGATTCGACAGCGGAAGGTCTAATATACGTTGTCTTAACCGGATCCGTTCTAAAAAGCTCCCTCGAAGTTGTAATGTTTATTTCAAATACCCGATGGGGGAAAAACCCCTACTAATTCGCCCGAAGGCACGACGATTAATAAGGGTAAACTCTGCCCCCTCAAACTTGAATATGGATATAACAAAGTCAAACCCTCATAAAGGACTTCATTTCTATGTCCACCCCGAAATTTAAACACAAAACCTTATGTAAGGGAGAATAGTCTTTCAACCATTGAGTGAAAGCTCAATTACACAAATGATTTAATAATGGAGTAATATATACCATATATATTCTCAAGGTTGTAAATAACGCTCGACGGTCACTCGACGGTTGACCACCTTTAAGGTTAAATCTCATTTCGCGGAGTTATAACAACGTTATAACGGAGACTATAAAATATAAAGGAATTTATATAAAAAAATATATATATTAGCAATATCCTAACAAAGTTAGTCAAAAAAATGTCTTTTGACCGTTAAGCTCCGTTAAATCCGTTATTTGACCATTAAATTCCGTTATTTGACCATTAAATCCCGTTATAAAGGCCGTTAAGACCGTTAAATCCGTTATAACAGCCGTTAAATCCTCAGACCTTTAAATTTACCCTCCAACCCCCTTAACGTAACGCTGGACCTCCGTTACCGTTATAACGGCCGTTAAGACCGTTATTTACAACACTGTATATTCTACACTTTTGAGAGTAGGAATGAAGATTTGATTGAATATAAATGGTTTAGTGGTAAGGAGACGAGAGTTCCCTTGTTCTAGTTATATTTGGGTTTGGTTACATATACGAGTATTTAATTTCTTTTATTGGAGGGTGAGTGGGTATTTCTTTTCGGATCTTTAAATAATAAAAGTTTCAAATTTAAGGATATAAATTAAAAATCGATTTGAGAAGAAAATTGTCTAACATTGGCCCAATTCAAAAAATGTATGTTAAACTTCTTGATATCTACGTATGTTTAAAGAAAAAAATATCTGTTTACGTAAAATTCACAATAATTGAACTAAACTACAAACAATCTTTTCAAATAATAATTGCCAATAATTATAAATAATTTGATTTGTATTCCCTTGGTCATGATAGTTATTATTCATCAACAAAATATCATAATTATATAAAATACCTTCCATAAAGTAAAAGTATTTATTAAATGTCAAATATACTTTAGCTCATTTAGTATAGAAAATAAGAAGGTCGATTCGAGATCATAAGTTTCGATTTCAAATTTGACATAAAATACGTTTATTCTATTGGGGTTTTATGCAATGGAACTTTTTTAAAAACTAATGATTTTATTTGCTTATTTGTTGCTAATTTGCTATCGTTCGTTCTTGAGTGTTTCTGTGTGTTTTGTTATTCGATAACCTTGAATAACTACCAGGGACAGAACTCCCTTAAAGGTGAAGGTAGACTGTGCTATGAGTTCATTCAACCCATGTTAGGTAAATTTTGTTGAAATACGTTTTTTAATTGGTGATACGGGTCACAAAATTTAAGATTTAGTCAGTATGAATAACTAAAATTAAACGTCTATAGATTTTATAGCAAAAACTCATAACAATGTATTTGAACAATTAAATGGGAAATTAAAACTAACAAAAAGTGTTCAAACTTTTGCAAAATACTAAAATTAACTAAAAATCTTTTTAAAATATTCAAATATCATATAGTAATCTAGTCGTTAACTTTACACGAATATAGCATACATTAACTTTTTTTAACGTTAAACAATATAAACTTAAAAATAAAATGATAAATCAATTTAACAAATTTATTAATTATATGATGATATACCTACCTAATTTGACCTAAAAGTAAGCTTAATCTATAAATTACATGATACTTGTTTTCAACTAATATTCTTTCATTATATTTAACTTTGATCAATATTCTTTCATTATATTTAATTTTGATCTTGTCACATGGATTGATTTTCATTTCAAGTCTATCGTTAGACATACAAATTAGACACAATAATCATTTTTCTTATTGATAAAATGATTTTTTTTAAATGAATCTAGATTTTCTTATTAAAAAAAAAAGTTTGAAATGAATCTAGATAATGATGGATAATCTTTGCTAAACCGTACTAAAAGGCTATTAATCAAAATCGATAAATGCGCCGTCTTATCAGTACGAAACTGTACGGATTAATTAATTTACTGGCCTAGTCGGTTGCCGGGGTAATCATCTCCACGCGCAACGCATTTTTCCAATTCCACGTACATATATAATACTCTCCATGTTTACCCATTTGAAGTGGGTCCTACAAAAGTTATCATTATTTGATCGAATAATAAAATAATAAAATATTCAACGTGTTTACATTCTCATGGTTAATTTCAAAAATCAAAATATCTACGCGCATAGATCCAAGATAAAGGACCAGCCTAACTCAACTTCATCTATATATACGAACATAATACCTGTTCATTACGATAGAATTTTATACATTGGTTACAGAGTGTGCTTTCACGACAACAAAGTTGTGACTTTATTTGGCTGTCATTTTGTTTTAGGAATGACAATATATTATAAGGGTAAATATGATATCTTAGTGTTTTAGTGTGAGAAAGGGCATTTTTGAAACCATAAATATACTGAAAGGAATTTTTTGAAAAAAAAAATGCTTAATGTCTTAATTCAATTCTTTTTATAAGGGGTTAAAGATAAAGAAAGATGGTGTAATGTGTGAGGGACATTTTGGGAACCATAAATATGCTGAAAGGGCCTTTTTAGGAACAAAAAATATGCTTAATATTTTAATTCAATTGGTTAAAAATACTTCTATATTTATATTATATTATAAAAAGAATAGTTTTATTTTGAAAGTTTAATGGGAAAAATATCCAAAATAACCTTAATGATTATATTACACTATTAATCATTTATCTTTTAAAATATCTACATAAACTCTTTACATCAATTAATTTTACATCAATTATCTACACCAGTCGACGACGCCTCTACTACAAACAGTCGTCCCCTACCACCACATTGTCGTCATCACGAACATCGTCGCATCGCGTAGGTAACGTGCTAGTAACAATAAAGTTAAACGTATTAAAAATTAGGAAAACTATAATATATCACAATTTTTTATGAACATTACACAATGGACTAGTCACATATTCACACGATGCGACAGTACAATAAACAGGTGGTGGTGATGGTGGCAGCGATAGCAATATGATTATTAATGTAATCAATGAAAATGAGATAATGTAATATTTTAAGGGTTGAATAATATATGCTGTAAATAATTTCATTAAAAATGTTATCGATAATTAGATATTATAGATAAAGATATTCAAATTAATGAATATAGAAAAATGCTAATTTGGATTTATCAAGTTCTTTTTTGAGATAATAAAATGCTTTATAATAAGATAGTATAAATAAGTTATATGGTTGTAAAGTTGTACATCGCAATAATATATATTTGTTAAACATCCATAAAAAATAATACAAATATCACTTCTCTATTAAAATTTACATAGTATTATGGGTTGTGTCTAAGTTTCGTGTTGTATGCTTTATACTCTTTAGGTGAGAAAGGTACATGCGCGTTGCGGTGGTGATAAAGGTGATGGCGGGGTGGATATGTAGTGCCAGTGACGGTGATGGGGTGATCTACCTGACGAGCTCCACCCACGGATTTAAAAATTCGTCGCAGGTATATCGAATAACCTCTCTAATGAAAGAACATGATATTCTAAGAACACCCATATAGTTTTTATAATTTATCGATGTACGGTTTTTGAGATAAAAGATTTTGAATGAATTAGAGGAATAAAATAATTTATGAAGGAAAAATAAAGAAAATGAGTGATTGATATTAAGGAGAAAGAAAGGGTATTATAGTTATTTTAGATAAACTAGCATGGCACCCGCGTGTTGCAACAGATACCATTAATGGCTGCAAATGAAAGAAAGAGAGGTAGATATTGAGAGAAGATTGTGTTTATGAATGACTACAAATGAAAAAAAAAAGTTATTTTTGTAGATAAGGGTATTTTAAACAATTCCTCTTGAGTAACTATCAGCAAGGTGTATTTTCTTTATTAAGTAACGAGCATGGTACTTACGGGTTGCGGCGGATACCATGAACAGGGTTTCTCATGTCACAATCACTTTGTTTTTTACTCATGATTTTTGGAAAAGTTAGAGAGAGAAAGAGAATGATGGTGGTGTTTGTCATAGCCAGAGGCGGATGTAGGATTTTCATATACAAGGGGCACGATGACAAAGGTGGTAACACGAATGCGATAAGTTATTGGCAGATTCGGTTACGATATTTTTTATGCCCCGAACAAATTTTTTTGAAAATGCCCCTATAAATTTTTGTTAACGAAAAACACACTTAAATTTTTTAGAGATTTACAACCATGTTAAACTAGATGGATCATCCTCACGTTGATTTCCCATTATATAGGTATTGTTTTGAATCAACACTATTTGAATTGAACTCCATGATATTATTTTTCATGAACTCATGAAATAAATACTCATTTTATATTTTTAAAATATGACTACTGAACTTAACTTAAGGTTGTAATTAAAATGCTTATGTTTATTAAATATAAATAAGTGTTTAAATTTTACTTTTCACAAAATGATATAGATAAATTTTAAGTCAGTTTTACCCTTATCAAAGGTAGAGAGGTTGAGATGTAGACAGCCTTACCCCTACCAAAGGTAGAGAGGCTGCTTCCATGTTCTACCATAGGTAGAAAAGGCCCTCCAGCCTTGCTGGGCATAAGGATCGAACCCTTGACCTCTGTCTCCAGAGGCAAGAGCTCCAACCAATGATCCAACCCAGCTGGTTTTAGACACAAAAGGCCCACTTTTAGACACAAACTAAATTAATAATGTAAAATAAATTGATACGGAGTATATACTTTTGCATTTGGTTAAGGAAACGAAGGTATCTCAAATTTCATGTGGGGGCATTTTGGTAAATTATTGAACTTTCATGCTTATTGAGAGAAGAACTGTACGTAATATCAATTGTCGGGCTACGAGTTATAGGGGGCATTTCCCCCCTGTAGTTTACTATTACATCTGCCCCTGGTCATAGTTATAGAATATGGAAGAAAAAGGGTGAGGAATAACTGTTGTGTAAGGGTAAATAAGTAAATTCGTATGTCCTCAAAATTTTAAACTTTCAACACAATCCAATAATTTTTATAAGGGAGTATAGATCTAAAATAGATAGGAGATACATTTTGGAGAAATAAATGTTAAAAATTAAAATGTTAAATAAGAATTATTTACTTTATAATATAGTATATAAATATAGATATATGTTAGTTTCAGTTTCTAAATCCTAAAGCTTGTACAAGGTAATAAAAGAGGTATTGAATGAATTGAGTCAAATATAGATAAACCTATGCTCTCTTGTCCCACTAAATTTGTTCATTTTTAAATTTTAAAGTCAATTTTTATTAACTTTGATCATAAATATTTTTATTTGTATTATATAATAGTTAATGAAAGTTATATTAATAAAACATACATCTAAAACACAATCAATTCATATAACTTTCATCAAATATTATATAACACAAACAAAATTATTTATGATCAAAGTTCATAAAGTTTGACTTTGAAAATTTAAAAGTGGATAAGTTTAATAAAACATAAATAATATTTTTAAAAAATACAAAATCGTTCATAATATACGGACCCAAGACTAGACACTTTATTTTGACCAATTAGATACATAAAAAAAAATAAAATAATAAATGGTCTAATTTATTGAAAACCCAACATTTTACTCTATTGAAAGAAAGCATCTTATTTTTCAATTAATTAAATTTTATAACCTTTACATTTTTAATATTTTATAGAAACAACAAACCTATATTCAATTTTTTTTTATATAATGTTTTTTATAACTCCATAAATCTCATAATAAAAAACTAAAAACTATACAATTTTTAAAAATCTTCATATCTTTTTTATAACACAAAAAAGATCTCACTGAAACATCTTTGTATATTTTGGTTATGTAATTTTTCTTTCTGTAACGCTATTTTTATAAGTTTGATTGTGTTAAAGATATATCAACAAAGTCCAGACCTTAAATTTGTTTATGTTGTTGAATTTTATATTCTATACATAATAATGATGATACATAACAAGGGGTTAGGTATTGTAATTGTAAAACAAGTATTAAAGTTCTTGACCCTTAGATCACAAAGATTCACAAAGCAATTGATGCACAATAATTTTCATGATGCACGATGATTTTCAGTGGAAAGAAACTTATTGTTTTATTTATTTTACTTTAATATTTATTTTATTTTACCTAAATGTTAATATATCATTGAGATATTTATAATAATCTCTTAGAATTAGTACAATATATTATTAGTATATGCGAACCATTAATATTAAATATGTATGATTAATAACTTTTATTGAAGACAATACTATTTGTTAAGTAGGGTTTAGTGCGCCGAAATGTAATAAACTATGCCCAAAAAGTTATAGTGTGCACGAACTAAGTCCGACCTTTATTTTATGTACGAACTTGTAAAAAATGATTATATCATGCAAAATGCATACGTGGCAACTCATATTAGCTACGTGACACCCTATATCAGCTGCCACGTACATGCAAGTTTTTGATTGGGCGACCATGCTTTTTGCATGATCTAAACATTTTTTTACTAAGTTTGTGCTTAAGATAAATGTCAGACTTAGTTCATGCACACTATAATTTTTTGGACATAGTTAGTTACATTTTGACGCACTAGTATAATAAAATCACAACATAATTTTACTTTATGAAGTTCGTGTGTTAACAGTGGACTAAATCTAAATCTAGTTAATAAGATAAAATACCATTATGTCAAATGCCTAATTGCCTTAAGTATTTAACCATATTGCACGTCCGATGCACCCTACCCAAACTACACACTGACACGTACATATAACGACATTGACATGCACCATCCTATTCATATATCAGACACTTGCATAAAGAAATTATTCACGTATGTGTTGAGACGCATCATAACTTTAGCCCATTCATGACCAATAATATATTGACCCCAAAATCAAAGGTTGATGTGTGAAATACCACATCTAATTAATATATATATATATAGGTTTTAAGTAAAATAAAACAAGTATTAAAATAAAACAAATAAAACAATATGTTTTTGTTCACTAAAAATCATTGTACATCATGAAAATCATCGTGCATCAATTGTTTCATGAATCTTTGTGCATCAATTTAACCATGATCTAAAGGTCAAGATCTTATTTTATTTGTTTCATTTTAATACTTGTTTTACAATACCCAACCTCTCTCTCTCTATATATATATATATACACATACTAAATTAAACATACATGTTGTGCGGTACTAAAAACATAAATAAAAAATATATACAATCAGTGGCGGAGCCAGGATTTCGGATAAGGGTATGCCAAATTTTTATTAAACACAAACAAGTACCAAAAATACTTATTATATCAAAATGTGTGACCTTTGAAATAAAGCAGTTCATTTCAGTTACATAGTATGTGCTCTCTAATCATTAAAGTCATCTAAAATTGCGTCTAAACTAAGAGTGTTAACCCTCCGTGTGGTACTCTACAAACCACAAAGTAATGGAAAATATTAGCATTTTGTAGGATAGTTCAGTGTTACATAATTATGATATAATTAGTGATTAATCTCATAAATATCCATAGATCATAATCCATCTATTTTAGTAGACACAATATATATCTATGTCTAAATTACTTCACGACAAATAGATTATAATTTACTAGATTAAATCTATGCAAACGCATGGTGAATAGTTCTTATTAAAATCTTTTAAAAATAATTAATGCACTTTCCAAAATTAAAAATTTATTGAAATTAAATAAAATATTGGATTTTTTTAATGACTAAAAAGTAAAATTAAAATCTTATAAAATTCAGAAGATTGAAAGAAATAAAGTTCACTATATCATTATTAATTCAATCCCAAATAATACGATATAATCAATATATAATTATTACTCTATGTAAATTAAATAAGTACATGACTAAGTTTGAATTTTGAAAGTTTTTTTCATTGTATCCCAAAATAGTAGATTTGACTAAGTATAATCTTTTTTATATATATAATTATATCCCAAAATACAAAAAAAAGGAAAAAATGACACATAAACTAAAAACGTATTTGACACTTAAATACTTAAGTCACATTAGCCCTAAATTATCCACATTAAATATAATTTTGTTTAACTATAGATACATATTAATTATATAAATATTAAATAAGAGAACGCTTTTTCAATACAACATTATGTTTCCTAGGGTTATAACCTTAATCATGGTGATCGATGTCATAAAAAATAGGGTTATTTACTGAAATGGTACTTGATATGTCGTATTTTATACCCATTTCCTACGGTTTATATAGTTAAGTTAGCATGTTTAATGAGTCGTTTTATATACATTTGTTGCGTTTATGGTATCTGTTAGTGTTTCAGGTTAGTAGCAGATACTTGAGCGTATTTTGGAAGAAAACGACATTCTTGGGGTGAAATAAGTGGTTACGGATGATTTCCGGGTCGTTTGGATGAAGTTTGGTAAAAGTCAACGAAAGTCAAATCTGGAGCTAGGAGAGCTGCGCAGCAGCTTAAAAGCTGCGCAGCAGCTACAAAACAGAAAGCTCAAGCTGCGCAGCAGCTTAAAAGCTGCGCAGCAGTTGTAGAACAGTGGACTCAAGCTGCGCAGCAGCTTAGTAAGCTGCGCAGCAGCTTGCCTAGTGAATTTCCAGCGAAGTCAATGAAAGTCAAACGGTCAACCGCGGTCAGAGGGGAGCTGCGCAGCAGCTTATAAGCTGCGCAGCAGCTTATGTCGACACCTGCACAACTATTTTGGGAAACATATAAATAGCTTGTTTTTCACCCCAAAACCCTATGTTATGTTTTCCAGCCGTTTCAAGTACATTTTTAGGAGACTTTTGATCAGATTTCTCATTTTTGAAGATTGATATTACAATTGGATTATCCTCGTTATTTCCGTTCAATCCTTTGTACTAGGTAACGATGAATTCCTTCATTTTGTTTTGTTATTTGTATTTCAATATGAGTGGCTAATCACCTTTTCATTCATCTTGATGGAGTGAGACATTATGTGGGGATTGCACAATATTTATTAATTCAAGTGATTTGATTTAACATTTTGTCGTGAACTTAATCTATTAATTCTTTGTTATTCAATTATTGATTGCGGATAATTTGTGCTTGTTTCTTAGTGACGACTAGGATTTGGGTACAAGTTATTTTGATTGTTTTGCTAGAAGCAATTGGTTCTATGACGGGTACGGTAGGGGGCAGTGAATATTTGATAAGAATTGACGGATTGACGGTTGGGTACAATCGATTAGGCAAAATTGTTATCTGAAATGATCAAAACAATTGTTTAACTAGGGAAATTATAAAAAGGCGTCGTGGGGTACCGGTCTTAATAACGAACCTAGTTTATATAAGAGAGTCGAATAAGTAGTTAACTTAACGGGTACGGAGTTAACGATTAATTTGAGTCTCGGTCATTAAATCACTAAATTGAATTTGAACTTCATCAAATGTGCAATCCTAACATTCTGTTGAGCGAAATCAAGATGGGTGACTTTTAAATTTTTGTTATAAACTATAAACTCTTTTTCGATTAATCCTGTGGGATTACTAATTTCCAACTGACTATTTGCATCGTGGCAATTCGGCCACGAAAACCCCCCATTTTACTTGAATCATTGAACGTCTTTACAAATGCTTGTTTAAGTCCTTGCGAACGATCTCGGCTTACCAGTTATTCACTATACTGCATACGATCAGGTACACTGCCTGTGAGTGTGTAGTAATCAGAATTAATCGGTAAATCGTGTTATAAATTTAAAGCTAGATTTCGCACATCAGTACTTGGACTATCCACAATATTACTGGTTTCATACCTATAACTTTAAAATTACTCTCATCATACCTCAACTCATCAATTTTTCACTCGGACGATACCTGACTTGACGGGCGTCAGTTTGGCCGTTAAGTTGGGGTATGACTACCGTAAATTTTAAAGTTTTAGGTATGAAACCAGTAATATGGTGGATAGTCCAGATATCACTTATGTAATTATTATTATTATTATTATTATTATTATTATGGTTGTTGTTGTTGTTGTTTTTTAATTACACAAAGTATATTGATATTTTTTTTTGTAAATATTTATATTTATTTTATAAAAGAATATTTTATTTTTATAAAAAAATTATTGTAAATATTTAATTTTTTATTAAAAACTATTGATATTTCAAAAACTATTATTTATAAAATTTATTTTTTAATAAAATAATATTTTCTTTTATAAAAGATCATTTTTAGTACAAAGTTTTTATTTTTATAAAAAGATATTTTTCAATTTTCTTTTTTAAAAGGGTGAACCAGAAAGAATATCATAATTTCTTGTATTGCATTAGTTACTGTACAACTACTATGTAAGGATTGAATCAGCTCAAAACAGATTTAATCAACTCCATGTGGTGGTATCCATTCAAGACTTCACGTTCATTGATTAATGATTTCTATAAAATTAATGTACTGCTTCCAATTTACTTATTTTTTTTAAATAAATAAATATGAAATAAATAAAATCATCATGGATCTATAATGTGATTGATTAATAGTTTTTAATAAAAAAAACTAAATATTTACAATATTTTTTATAAAAATAAAGTATTCTTTTATAAAATAAAAGTAAATATTTACAAAAAGTATCAATGCACTTTTTAAAATTATTTATTCCTAAATAATACTTTGTGTAATTAAAACAACAACAACAATAGCTATAATAATAATAACAATAATAATAATAACAACAACAACAACAACAACAACAACAACAACAACAACAACAACAATAATAATAGTGAAAACATCACTTCCATTATAAATTAATAGGATTTACAAGAAATTATAGTAATAATAATAATAATAATAATAATAATAATAATAATAATAATAATAGTTAATTACATAAATGACACCTGGACTATCCACTATATTACTGGTTTTATACCTAAAACTTTAAAATTTACCGTAGTCATACCCCAACTTAACGGCCAAACTGACGCCCGTCAGGTCAGGTATCGTCGGTGTGGAGAGTTGATAAGTTGGGGTATGATGAGAGTAATTTTAAAGTTATAGGTATGAAATCAGTAATATGATGGATAGTCCAGGTACCATTTCAGTAAATAACCCTAAAAAATAAAGAAAATTAAAAGATAAGAGTAATTTGAATATGAATATAAAACAACTGTAAACAAATAATAAAAATAATCTATAATGATCTCTATATATATAATAGTAATAACAATATACCCAATTCAGCGAAGAAAGAAATCTTTTAAAAGACTATTATAATAATAATAATAATAATAATAATAATAATAATAATAAAATCTTTGTATTTATGGATGACAAATACAAATAACAAAAATAGTGATACAAAGTCTATTAATATAACACTAGCTAATCAACTCGGGTTCAACCCGGGCATTTTAACTAAAATTTTAAAAGCAAAAAAAATCTTAAAAAGTGTATATAATTTTTGTTATTGATGTATTATAACTCGGCTTGGAGATATTAAATTGATTAAAACAATAATTTATATATATTACTCCGTAGTACCTATTCCATTAATAAAACAAAAAAAGACATTTCAAAATATTATATTAAAAAGAATTTACTATATTTCTAATAAAAGAATAAATTTGTAGACATCATAAATAAAACAAAACATTTTGAAAATATTTAATAGGTTATTTATCTTTAAAAAGATTATTAATTAAATATGATATCATAAATATAATAAAAATATTTTGAAGAAATTTGTAGACATGACATATCATAATTGTTTTTCTAAAAATATTTTAAAAAACAATCCTACTTTATTATATATAAAGATGTCTATGTTATTAAAGATTTGCATAACTTATTATATATTAAATTAAAATTTTAATAATTTCTAAAATTATATGAGCATCCTAAAGACCTAAACTCAAGATTTGCACAACTTTCATATTTTAATAAATTCTAACGGAATGTGAGCAGAAACTTTTTTTATTAATTAATTATGATTAGGATTGATTATTATTAGAGATAATATATAAATATTAAATGGCATGACAACTTAAAATTAGAAAATTAATGAAATAATGACAAATCATAAAAAATTTTACATGACATTCTCCCATAAATATCAACTAAGCAAAAATCTATCATCTCTTAGTTATATAAAAAGATTACTCCCAATTGTAATTTGTATTTTACAATTAACCTTATCAAATTGGGTTAAAAGAAATATATGGTGGGCCAAAACTTCTTACCACACAAAACTACACATAAAATAGTATATATATGGTTCGTTGCTTATTGGGGGTGGGCCTTGGCCAACCTCACCCCCAATATACCTCCGCCACTGTATACAATAACCGATAGTTACATTATTATTCATAATTTACGATTGATTACGACTGATTTAAATAATAACATTATAGTTTATAAATATATAATATACGTTATGACTAATGAAACATATATATTTATAAATCATAAAAATCTTTTTTTGATATATATTTATGAAATATAATATAATAAATATTTTTTGGAAAAATAAACATAAAATAATAAACAATCTCATCTGAATTTTTTTTTAATTATCATTGAATTAATAAAAATAACATATTATAATGTATATAAACATCTTTGTATATATATAGAAAATAGAAAAATAAATACTAATATTTAAGATTAAGATTGATGATTACGATTATAATTATGATTAAAATCATGCATGGCAAAATAAGTATAACAATTCAATAGAAAAAATGACAACTCATTAAAAATATAATGCGACAAAAATCTAAAAATGTGACCTAGGAAAAAACATATTCTCTCTTAACTATATAGAAAAATAATAATAAAAAAATAATAACAATAATAATAAAAATAAATATTTAAAAATTAAGAAAAACATATATAACAATAAAAATATATAAATAAAAATATAATATAAATACATAAATAAAACAAAAATTGAAGAGAAAGTGATATATAGTTAAGTAAAATATGGCATGACAATTATATTGATTAGTATTTACTTATTGTTAAGTTTTTTATTGATTAGGATTAAGATGTGATGAGTTGAAAAATAATTAATAGGAAAATCAAATGAGAAAAAAACATAAAAAGTTGACACATGAAAAAAAATATAGTATAATAATTTGTCAAAATATAAGTTAGCCACGTAAGCTCTAACATATCCTTTATTAGATAAATAAGATAGTTGGTCGCTAAATATATAACCACTAACTAACTTATACGCTGTTAAAAAAAATTCGATCAAAAATATGACAGATACGCCTTATTCATTAAGTAATTATCAATAATAATAATATTAATTAACATAACTTTATGATGAAATTATGTATTGATATTGGGCCTTGGCCTAGTTATGGATGATTAACACAATTTTTTGTCTACTGCCCACTATTATTGATATTTATACATATACATATATATCCACCATTGGAGCCGACTTGTCATCGTACATTGTTTCAATGTTTAGTTTTTATTTTTATTTATTATTAATTAATAATGATTAGGAATACTTAAAATTAAGAAATTAGTAATGAAAATTACATCTAATGAAAAATCTTACATGAAATTCTCTCTTAATTGTCAACTAAGCAAAAAACTATCATCTCTTAGTTATATAAAGCAAATGGTAAGATTCATGTGAAAACTATTCATATATAAACAAAGGTAATTATATGTATAATTTGATAATTCATATGTGAACAAATATGTTAACATATATCATTCACCTACAAACATCAAGTTATAATATAGAAGTTCTTATGATTCTTTCAAATCAAATGGTTCTCACATGAACATTTCCATACACACACACACACACATATATATTGAAAAAGTGAATATAAGACTGTCCGATACATAAGCTTAGATGTGGAACCCTTCACACGCTAATTAATAATATTTGTTGAGTTTTAAATAAATCACATGGCCCCCATGAATATTATGGATTAAAAAAATAATATGTGAGTGTTTCACACCTAAGCTTAGGTACCTAACGGCCTTATATTCCCGTCCCTATATATATATATATTATATATATATAGGGGTTAAATTTTGTAAAACAGGTATTAAAGTAAAACAAATAGAACAAGATCTTGACCATTAAATCATGGTTAAATTGATGCACGAAGATTCATGATACAATTGATGCATGATGATTTTCATTATGCACGTTGATTTTCAGTTAAGAGATCCTATTATTTTATTTATTTTATTTTAATATTTGTTTTATTATATATATATATATATTATAAGATGGAAATATAAGACATTATGAGTTCTAGCGAGTGGCGAATCTAGTAGTTCGTATTATAGTATGCAATATCTACTTTAATACGTGTCTACGGTGTATTCTCTCTAATTTACACTATCTTTTTCTCAAACACCGAAAAATTAAGACTAGTATTTTCTTTGGAGAGTGTGCAAGTGCATTGTGCGCGCATACCCATATTTCTCTACAAATCTGACCCTGACATTCAAGTTTGGGCGTGGAATATTCAAATACTAATATTTTGAGTCTATAAAAGCATGGAAGCCTAATTATTTATTCATTAACAAAATCCATTAAAATTTAATATGTGAGAGGTTCCACACCTAAACATAAGTGTCAGATAACTTTATATCCACTTTATATATATATATTGTAATTCAAATCCGGTCTTTCGTGTTTATGATTCTTGGATTTTGAAGTTAGTTTGATGGTAGATGGTGTTATTTGAGGTACTTTCCAAGATCAATTCCTGGTTTAATTAACAACAAGTTTGTTGCAGGATTAACCATTAGGTTATTGGAGAAGTAACTAATATGTAAAATTTTGCTGGTAAGATATTAAGATCTTTTGATCGTGTTCAACAATAACAATTCGATCTATCATTGGAAGCATAAGATTTATTTGGGATCACAATATTAGTCGGGGTTTTATTTAGATCAATCCTTGACTTGAAAATGTATGACAAAGTTATGAACACTTATTAATTGCTAGCTATAGCTATTATATGATGTGTAAGAGTAAATATTTTTTACTTTTGTATAAAATAATGTTACTTTGTTTAAAACAATTTACATTCCCTTTTATAAGTTAAGTCATAGTCACATGAAACAGGTACGATGCAGGGTTTCTCGTTCGGTACACCTTGTACCAAAACGCGGTACGAAATCGTCCCGGACGAAGGCGAAATGTGATCCGAAATGGTAATATAAGCGTACCTGATTTGACGTATCAAGGCTGAAATTTGCGTTCCTTTTAGCTTCGGTTCGCCGTACCGTTTAATAGAAATCGACGTTCCGGCAAAGAGAAATCGTTTTTGATTTTTTTCTGGTGGGGGAGAAACTAGAAAGTGACAGAAGTAGAAAAGTAGCGACTGTAGTGCTGTACTCTTTTTTTTATTCAAAGTGGGAAAAGATATTTGTTGGTTTGATAAGGGAGTCGGCTTATATTGGGCCATAAAATACAATTTTCATATAGGCGGGACTCTGGAGTCTTTTATAGTTAGGTTTGTAAAAGTTATCTATATATATATTCACGTAACTCTGCTGCATAAAATATAATTCCTTCACAAATCCTTATTAAAGCATTCCGTTAATTAACAATTTTTAACAATGGCTTTTGGTTATTTATATGGGTTGCTATGGATTTTAGTATGAAAGTCTTTATTATATATGTTAGTTATTTATATATGTTGTACCAAGTTTACATACCGAAAAGGGTACGTCGTTTCGTGTACCGAATTGGCGTTCCGAATGAACCTACCCCCTCTTGTACCGGATTTTGGAAGCCTACGAACCGCGTATCCGTTTTTGTTCCGTTTACCGTATCGTACCGCGTTCCATGTGACTATGAGTTAAGTAAACTAATAATAACTATTTGTATTAATTATTTTAATAGAAAACACCCATGTGGATTTGTCTAAAATATCATTCTCACAAAATAAAACTCTCTGTTTTTCATTTGCAGTCATTCATACACACGTAACCCCCCTCTCTCTCATTTGCACTTTGTTAATGGTATCCGCTGTAATGTGCATATACCATGCTAGTTGATTTAATCCAATTGTCGAGATTTGTTACTAGTAAAGTTAGAAATAGTTTTAATGAAAATAACCTTAGAGGATTTTTTTTCTTGAAAGATGAATTTTGTTTGAAACTTCGTGTTGTGATTCGACAGTGGGAGGTCCAACATACATTATCTTAACCGGGTTCGTGCTAGGGAGCTCTCTCGAAATAGAAATGTCTATTTCAAATACCCGATGAGGGAAAACCCCATACTAATCCGTTCGTAAACACGATGATTAATAGGGATAAACTCTGCCCCCTAGCTTTGAACATGAGTATACCCAAGTCATGCCCTTATATAAGACTTTTCTATGTCCACCTCAAGGCTTGAACACAAGACCTCTTGAATAGTAAGATGTCCTTACAACCATTAAGCTAATGCTCTAGAACAACCTTAGAGGATATATTGCATGTGTATGTGTATATTACGTTGAGGTTAAATAAAGTTTAAATTGCAAAATAACTTTTAGTTACCTTCTTAACTAGCTTTTCTAATGGAAAATGAATTTTCCTGATTTACAAATATAAAAATTCTCTTAAATTATGGAACTAAGATTAGAAAATAAATTATTTGAAATCCACCTATCATATGTATATGATTTTAAAAAAATTTAAGACTATATGATTTTAAGAGATTAATAATTTTCTTTTCCTAATTCCTATGATTCCCATAACACAAATACAAACAAAAAGCGTGTGATTGTCACGCGGATCGTTACCACGCGTGGACAAAGAAGTACTCCCAAAAAAAGTAGCTCCCCACTAAACAAAGTCCACCCACCCGAAGCAAACACAACTAAGTAAAAAATCCCAAATACACACACAGTCACACACACACACATTTTCTATACGTATACATCTATACATACACACACATCTCTCTGTATCTATCTATATCTATATAGACATATATTTCACATTTTAGTGCCATGTTCGTCTCCACCACCACCACCATCTTCTAACCACAAATCACATAAACAAAATGAATAAGTAAGAGAAAACCCTAATTTTGACTTTTTATTACTTACCAAATACTATTATCTGTATCTATATAATATGGAAAGAAACAGAGGTGTGGTAGCGGCAGTTGTACTCTCCTTAATTTGCACTGTTTTCGCCGGAGATATTGTTCATCAAGATGATATTGCTCCTAAACGACCTGGCTGTGATAATAATTTTGTTCTGGTATTTACTTCAATTTTTATCACTATTTATATATATTTTACTAGTATTTGTTTATATTATTATTTTATTTTATGTTTTGCTTATGTGTCTTTTATTTTATTTTATTATATTGTTAGTATTATTATTGCTATTACTATTAATTTATGCAACTTGATTTTGGAATTTGATTTTCTTTTTTTTTTGTCAGTTTGCTAGATAGGATTTGTGATTTAAGGAATCAATCATATATTCATATTATTTCCTTTTTGATGTGATTTTTTTTGATGTGTTGGAGTTTAGTTGAATAATGATTTTTTTAATTATTATTATTATAATTTAAATGCAAATTAGTATATTAACTAGTAAGTAGCTTTTCATGGTAGAAAGTAGAGGTTAGGTTGATTTTAGGTGAAGTGTTATGTAAGAATATTTCGAGAAAATAGATATAGATTCTGTATGTATATCTTTAGGTGTTTTTCTATATGTGAATTATGAACCGAATTCTCTATTAGCTGGAACTTGGAAGGTGTCTGATTACTCGTTTTTTCTGTATGATTGACGGTTCAGAGGTTTACATTTTATGACGTTGTATATCTCGAGGCTTAAGTGCATTTGGAGGCCTTAAGTGAAATGTCGGTATAGAGAGTGCATAGGGAATATGTGCGGTCTCCACTTCAAAGAAGATCCAAGTGGTCAAGACTAAAGAATATTCTTCAGTTTTTCTGGTCTTAACATAATTACTAGAAATTAGACAATGTAGTCCGGTCAAGCATCCATGTTGAATGCTTTGTGTGCAGTCCAGTAGGCACTATGTATGCATTATTAGGTGCCACAACGTGGCTTAACACCGTGTGAATTCATGCAGCGTGGGACAGTTTGTTGTAGGTATCGAAGTAATTGAACTTAACACAAGATAGCTCCATTCCTTGATCTAGTTGTACGATACATAGTTAGAAAGCACATTCTGTAAACGTAGTGATTGTGGATCTTGAAGCAAAGTTCACTTCGTGAGCTATCCCTTGCCTTGAAATGTTACAAAGAATATACAGTGTTTCTGACTGTCCACATATGCTATATATGAATTCTGGGGTGAATTGCTTCTCCGTTATTTATGCAAATCAATCTTAAAACCCATATCTTTTTCTAATACAGTTTTTTTTTTTTTTTCTGAAAAACAGAAGTATATAACACAATTAACTTGATTAGCTGTTTTTCTTCCCCCCCCCCCCCCCCCCCCCCCCTTTTTTTTTAATCTGGACTAGAATCGGTTTGTATTATAAAGTCTCTTTTTATATTTTGCCTTTTGTTC